>NC_086445.1:199774331-199874331 GCF_028390025.1 Pseudophryne corroboree | reverse complement strand
TGTGGATCTAAGGAAAACATTTGAACTTCAAGGCGGTACATGAATGCATTTGCGTACGATGGGGCCACAGCCGACCCCATCGCACATCCGGCAAGCTGTAACCAAAATTTACCATTAAAAACAAAATAATTGTCGCAGGCGAGTATCCTAGGGAACCAGACTGTTTAAGCTGGAAGTAACCTAGGGAACATACAAAGCAAAAAACTTTATGTAAAGTTGACATGTGTACACCAACATAGAAAATATAGTTGGAATAAACGTTAACACACCAACATTACAAACAGTCTGGTTCCCTAGGATACTCGCCTGCGACGCGGCGCACCGCTGACGTCACTGGAAGGAGACACGGCAAGTGTGGCTGGACGGTCCGGCGGGCGGCGGCGCCTCGTGGCAGGTGAGTATGATTTGCATGTAATGTCTTAATGTCTTAATGTTGTGTTCACTATATAAGTCATGTCATTAGTATGTTTTGTTCGTCTGGCCCTGAGGACGGGGCTGTGTTCCCCGAAACATGTCGGCTGATTAAAGTTTCACCGTTTTCGCATATGGCGTGGAGTCTGAATGAGTGCCATCCATCACACCCACACTAGCTATCTGGGTCTGCGCTGCATTACCCATAGGAATGGCACCTCAGCAGTTGATTTCATGAGGAGTGGAGTGCCGGGACATTTGCTAGTTGGTTTACATTAGGAGTGAAGCCAGGAGGTTATCCAGCACCTGAGAGCTTCAATCCATACCAAGGCACCCCTCATCTATTTATTTATTTATTTATCTATTTATTAACCTACACATGCACTTTGGAATACAGGACCGGGACATTACTGTGCAATCGAATTGGTTGCATTTTTAGCAGCACTCACGAGCACTTATTGTCTAGGACTGCTGTGGCTGAGAGAGTACCTCTTTGGTGCCGGACACACAAGCACCATTGGTTACAACAGATAACAATATGGCTGAGATCAACCCTGACTTGGAGGCAGCACTAGACCTGATACATCGGGATGCCCGTGAGCGTCTCAGCTTCTCTGATGCCGAAGCCAGAGCCATTCTGGTTGAAAGACGTCTGGATGATGAACCATTGAAGAGCACTAACGAGGACCTCTTCAAAAAATGGATTAAAATGAAACAAAGGGAAGTGGATTTCATGTACCATGGAATCACCCTGTCCGACTACTATCGGAGTAATCTGATACCCAGAGGGTTCAGGATTCGCAACTCACCCACCATAGGCCGTTATAATTCCACCTTTTGCCGTCGGTGGGTTGCGATCCTGAACAAATGTTCCATGGACCTCATGTTGCTGGTTGTGGAGGAGTCCACAAGGGAATTAAACATAGTTAAAGAACAGCTACAGACCTTTGAGGCTGAACATAAAGTACATCTGTCATCAGATACTCAGACAGATTGGCCTGCCAAACTTGCCACACAGGTGGATCAATACAGGCAGGAATTAATACGCTTTAAGAAGGACAAGCTCCTCACAGTGCAGAGGGACTACCAGCAACGCCAAGTTTATCCATGGCTAGTAAGCACAAGATCTGGACAGGATCGACAATACCCTAACCGTCGCCATCAATCACGACGACGGAGAGAACAGCAGCAGGGAGTCAGCACTTCTGCAAGTGACTCTGAGTATGCCCCCGAGAGGACCCCTTCATCTGACCCCCAGCTCCCTTTAGGCCAAAACCCGCGGGTGATACCAACCCGCTCCAACCGGGTGCCTACACCAGGACGCGGACGAGGGAGAGGACGCGGAGGTCGGGGCAGAACCAAAGGGACATCAGGGCAAAAGCCACCCAGGCCATGAAAGAATCCATCTTCAATTTATCCTCCACCCCTCTTTCAGACATGGAATATCAAGTGTTATCCAAGGGCTTATCATTTATCCCCACTAATAATCCGGATCCGCTGGAGTGGAAAGTGGAGATGTTGCGCCTTAATAGGTCATTGAGACGCAGGGAATATTTCAACGATAAGTCAGCTGGCCCTTCACCAGTCAGTATCCCAGCCCAATTACAGGCGATTGCCCCACGGTCCAGCTTTGACCCCCCCAGTCTTAATCCGTCTATCAGAACGTTTTCTAGGATATTGGAGCTAGAGGGCAACATGGAAGCAGACACTGCTTGTTACTCCAACATATCCAAGCCTGAGAGAAAGGCATTGAAGGATCTGTCTAATAGAACTGACATAGTGATCCGGAGAGCGGACAAGGGGGGAGCGACAGTGGTGCAGGACTTGGATGATTACATTAAAGAATGTGATCGCCAATTGAGTGATTTAACAATATATAAGAAGTTATCCAAGGACCCCACTCAGGAGTTCAAAAAAGAATTGGACGCTATGCTGAAAGAAGCAAGTGAACGGGGGTCTATTTCCACACAAGCATTTAAAGCACTCACAGTTGATTTTCCTATTGCACCATTGTTCTATACGGTCCCCAAGGTCCATAAAACAATGATTGACCCCCCGGGCCGCCCCATAGTATCGGCCAGAGGGTCTCTATACCATCCCATATCCATTTTCTTGGATGCATACCTCAACCCCTGTGTGCAAGCTGCACCGTCCTACCTTAAGGACTCCACGGCTTTGCTTCTACAGCTAAGAGACTTGGGTCCCTTACCGGAGGGGTTGAGTCTTTGCAGTGCTGATGTCACCAGCCTCTATACCTGTATCCCGCATGATGCAGGTATGGAGGCGGTGAGATCGCTTATTGAAGATAATCCTGAGTACAAGGGCCCGGAGATAGCGCTTTTCATGTCATTGTTGGATAAGATACTCAACAGGAATTATTTTGTTTTTAATGGTAAATTTTGGTTACAGCTTGCCGGATGTGCGATGGGGTCGGCTGTGGCCCCATCGTACGCAAATGCATTCATGTACCGCCTTGAAGTTCAAATGTTTTCCTTAGATCCACAGGTATCCGCACAGGTTTTTTACTACAGGCGTTACATTGACGACCTGCTTATTTTATGGCAGGGACCTAGGGACAATCTTGTATCCCTTTTGGATAATCACAACAAGACCAGCCATCCAGTACAGTTCACGTATGACATACATAATGATGTCATTAACTATCTGGATGTGACGATCTCCATAAGGGAGGGTCAACTTAATACTTCCCTGTATGTAAAAGCTACTGACAGGAATACATTATTAAAATATCAAAGTTTCCATCCAGCCCCCTTGCGCAAGGGACTCCCGTACTCGCAATTTTTGCGAGTCCGGAGGATCACGTCTGATCCAGTAGAATCCTCCAGAGCACTAGATTGCATGCAGTACAAGTTTGCGGAACGAGGCTACCCCCTAGCAGACCTTGAGGTGTCCAAAAGACGGGTGTTAGACATGACCCGCCAACAAGTTTTGGAACCCAGCCATATTAACAAACCCCCTGACAGGGAAAAATTTCCCTGGATTAACAAATACACGACTCGTAGCAAACAACTGGTAAAAAAAGCCAAACAGATGTGGCCAATAATCCAAGCAGACACATCCCTGTCCTCCCTGTCTAACACAGCACTTTTACCTAGTCACACCAGGGGGAGGAACATAGGAGACCGAATAGTTCAATTGGATATCACCAACATGGCCAAGGAAAGGGAGACTCACTTTCTGAGAGCCAAAAATGGTTGCTATCGGTGTCTGGGGTGCGCCACATGTAATACACTATTGGTGGGCACCTCATTCAATCATCCATCTACAGGTCGTAAAATACCCATTCTACACCGGTTGACGTGCACCACGACACATGTGGTGTACATGCTCACTTGTCCCTGCGGATTAGCCTATGTGGGTAAGACCATTAGGCAATTCCGGGAGAGAATGGCTCTCCATAGGAGTGCCATTAAGAAAGCATTTGAAAAGAAAAACAGCGAACAACCATTCGCCAGGCACTGCTTAACAATGGGACATAGGGTAGCAAGCATCAGGGCAATCCTTATTGACCATGTTCCCCCCAAACTTAGAGGAGGGAACAGGGATAGGGCCCTACTACAAAAAGAGTCCAGATGGATCTATAAATTGGGGACCTTATCACCTGGGGGGCTTAACGAAAATTTGGGGTTACAATGTTTTCTTTAATTTTATCCTTTAAAAATTATTTCCCATTATTTCCTATTAATATTCTTTAAAAGCATTCCCTAAAAACCCATTATAGATACATTGATCTAACCCATTTTTTGCGTTGTCCCTTTATGCCTTTATTCCTTTATCCTTATATATTCATTTTTTTGTTTCTGTACACTATTGTCATGCATATGTTCAGAGTATCAGTATTACCATTTCTGGCAAGTGGGTATGGGCATATCTCCACATGTTTCAATTGCAGAATAATTACTTTTTGTAAGTAGTACTGTTTACTTTTTATCAGGTCCAACACTGCAGTCGTGACAGCCCTAGACATAATCAGTGATTTTAATATGTTCGTAATGTTGGTGTGTTAACGTTTATTCCAACTATATTTTCTATGTTGGTGTACACATGTCAACTTTACATAAAGTTTTTTGCTTTGTATGTTCCCTAGGTTACTTCCAGCTTAAACAGTCTGGTTCCCTAGGATACTCGCCTGCGACGCGGCGCACCGCTGACGTCACTGGAAGGAGACACGGCAAGTGTGGCTGGACGGTCCGGCGGGCGGCGGCGCCTCGTGGCAGGTGAGTATGATTTGCATGTAATGTCTTAATGTCTTAATGTTGTGTTCACTATATAAGTCATGTCATTAGTATGTTTTGTTCGTCTGGCCCTGAGGACGGGGCTGTGTTCCCCGAAACATGTCGGCTGATTAAAGTTTCACCGTTTTCGCATATGGCGTGGAGTCTGAATGAGTGCCATCCATCACACCCACACTAGCTATCTGGGTCTGCGCTGCATTACCAATAGGAATGGCACCTCAGCAGTTGATTTCATGAGGAGTGGAGTGCCGGGACATTTGCTAGTTGGTTTATATATATATATATATATATATATATATATATATATATATATACCCCCATAATATTAACTTAAATTTTAATAACAAAAAAGGTAATGCAGCCTGTCTTACTTTTGCACTGCTGTGCTGATGGGAGACAGGCTGTGATGAATAGCAGACACCACAGAACAGGAGGAGAGCACGTTCCTCTCTCCTCCGCCAGTCCACTCGTGCCGAGGCTCTGCATGCCCGGGATCCCGCCTCCTTTCTCCCCTGCAGCCTGCGCTCCAACCAGTCACGGAGCCGCAGGCTGCAGATTCACATATCATTGGACAGCCGTGCCGTCATTCGACTCGGCTTGATGGCTGTCAGTGGGGTGAGCAGGGAGCGTACGTCGCAGATCGGATCGGTATTAGAGATCCGATCTGCGGTGGGTGGCGGGGGGCCCTCTTACAGCATGGGGCCCAGGGGTACTTATCCCCAGAGCCCCCCCCTTAATCCGGCTCTGCCAATCACACCGTATAACTCGTGATAATATACCCAGTTAACAGTATGAACACAACAGAGCCTCTCAAAAGATGGCTCAACAATAACCCTTGTAGTTAACAATAAATATATACAAGTATTGCAGACAGTCCGCACTTGGGACGGGCGCCCAGCATCCACTACGGAATACGAGAAATAGATTTACCGGTGAGTAAAATCTTATTTTCTCTGACGTCCTAGTGGATGCTGGGGACTCCGTAAGGACCATGGGGATTATACCAAAGCTCCCAAACGGGCGGGAGAGTGCGGATGACTCTGCAGCACCGAATGAGAGAACTCAAGGTCCTCCTCAGCCAGGGTATCAAACTTGTAGAATTTTGCAAACGTGTTTGCCCCTGACCAAGTAGCAGCTCGGCAAAGTTGTAAAGCCGAGACCCCTCGGGCAGCCGCCCAAGAAGAGCCCACTTTCCTCGTGGAATGGGCTATTACAGATTTAGGCTGCGGCAGGCCAGCCACAGAATGCGCAAGCTGAATTGTGCTACAAATCCAGCGAGCAATAGTCTGCTTTGAAGCAGGAGCACCCATCTTGTTTGGTGCATACAGGATAAATAGCGAGTCAGTCTTCCTGACTCCAGCCGTCCTGGAAACATAATTTTTCAAGGCCCTGACTACGTCCAGTAACTTGGAGTCCTCCAAGTCCCTAGTAGCCGCAGGCACCACGATAGGTTGGTTCAAGTGAAAAGCTGATACCACCTTAGGAAGAAACTGGGGACGAGTCCTCAATTCTGCCCTATCCATATGGAAAATCAAATAGGGGCTTTTACATGACAAAGCCGCCAATTCTGACACACGCCTTGCCGAAGCCAAGGCCAAAAGCATGACCACTTTCCACGTGAGATATTTTAAATCCACAGTTTTGAGTGGCTCAAACCAATGTGACTTTAGGAAACCCAACACCACGTTGAGGTCCCACGGTGCCACTGGAGGCACAAAAGGAGGCTGAATATGCAGCACTCCCTTGACAAATGTCTGAACTTCAGGCAGTGAAGCCAGTTCTTTTTGGAAGAAAATCGACAGAGCCGAAATCTGGACCTTAATGGAGCCCAGTTTTAGGCCCATAGTCACCCCTGACTATAGGAAGTGCAGAAATCGACCTAGCTGGAATTCCTCCATTGGGGCCTTCCTGGCCTCACACCACACAACATATTTTCGCCATATGCGGTGATAATTTTGTACGGTTACATCTTTTCTAGCTTTAATAAGCGTAGGAATGACTTCCTCCGGAATACCCTTTTCTTTTAGGATCCGGTGTTCAACCACCATGCCGTTAAACGCAGCCGCGGTAAGTCTTGGAACAGACAGGGCCCCTGCAGCAGCAGGTCCTGTCTGAGCGGCAGAGGCCATGGGTCCTCTGAGATTAATTCTTGAAGTTCCGGGTACCAAGACCTTCTTGGCCAATCTGGAACAATGAGAATAGTTCTTACTCCTCTTTTCTTTATTATCCTCAGTACCTTGGGTATGAGAGGAAGAGGAGGGAACACATAAACCGACCGGTACACCCACGGTGTCACTAGAGCGTCCACAGCTATCGCCTGAGGGTCTCTTGACCTGGCGCAATATTTTTCTAGCTTTTTGTTTAAGCGGGACGCCATCATGTCCACCTGTGGCTTTTCCCAATGGTTTACAATCAGTTGGAAGACTTCTGGATGAAGTCCCCACTCTCCCGGGTGGAGGTCGTGCCTGCTGATGAAGTCTGCTTCCCAGTTGTCCACTCCCGGAATGAACACTGCTGACAGTGCTAACACGTGATTTTCCGCCCATCGGAGAATCCTTGTGGCTTCTGCCATCGCCGTCCTGCTTCTTGTTCCGCCCTGTCGATTTACATGGGCGACTGCCGTGATGTTGTCTGACTGGATCAGAACCGGCTTGTTTTGAAGCAGGGGCTTTGCTTGACTTAGGGCATTGTAAATGGCCCTCAGTTCCAGAACATTTATGTGTAGGGATGTCTCCTGACTTGACCAAAGTCCTTGGAAGTTTCTTCCCCGTGTGACTGCACCCCACCCCCGAAGGCTGGCATCCGTGGTCACCAGGACCCAGTCCTGTATTCTGAATCTGCGGCCCTCTCTGAGATGAGCACTCTGCAGCCACCACAGCAGAGACACCCTGGTCCTTGGAGACAGGGTTATCAACCGATGCATTTGAAGATACGATCCGGACCATTGGTCCAACAGGTCCCACTGAAAGGTTCTGGCATGGAACCTGCCGAATGGAATCGCTTCGTAGGAAGCTACCATCTTTCCCAGGACTCGCGTGCAATGATGCACCGACACCTGTTTTGGTTTCAGGAGGCCTCTCACTAGAGATGACAGCTCCTTGGCTTTCTCCTCTGGGAGAAACACTTTTTTCTGGACTGTGTCCAGAATCATCCCCAGGAACAGTAGACGTGTCGCCGGAACCAGCTGAGACTTTGGAATATTCAGAATCCAACCGTGCTGGTGTAGCACCTCCTGAGATAATGCTACGCCGACCAACAACTACTCTCTGGACCTCGCCCTTATCAGGAGATCGTCCAAGTATGGGATAATTAAAACTCCCTTTTTCCGAAGGAGTATCATCATTTCGGCCATTACCTTGGTAAATACCCTCGGTGCCGTGGACAGGCCGAACGGCAACATCTGGAATTGGTAATGACAATCCTGTACCACAAATCTGAGGTACTCCTGGTGAGGATGGTAAATGGGGACATGCAGGTAAGCATCCTTGATGTCCAGAGATACCATGTAATCTCCCTCTTCCAGGCTTGCAATAACCGCCCTGAGCGATTCCATCTTGAACTTGAATTTTCTTAAATATGTGTTTAAGGATTTCAAATTTAAAATGGGTCTCACCGAACCGTCCGGTTTCGGTACCACAAACATTGTGGAATAGTAACCCCGTCCTTGTTGAAGTAGGGGCACCTTGACTATCACCTGCTGGGAATACAGCTTGTGAATTGCCTCTAACACAGCCTCCCTTTCTGAAGGAGTCGTTGGTATAGCAGATTTGAGGAAACGGTGGGGGGGGGGGGGGGGGGGGATGTCTCGAATTCCAGCCTGTACCCCTGAGATACCACTTGAAGGATCCAGGGATCTACCTGTGAGCGAGCCCACTGATTGCTGAAGTTTTTGAGACGGCCCCCCACCGTACCTGGCTCCGCCTGCTGAGCCCCAGCGTCATGCGGCGGACTTAGCAGAAGAAGCTGGGGAGGACTTTTGTTACTGGGAAGTGGCTGTATGCTGCAGCTTTTCTCCCCTACCTCTGCCTCTGGGCAGAAAGGACGCGCCTCTACCCCGTCTGCTCTTTTGGGGGCGAAAGGACTGCACCTGATAATACGGTGCTCTCTTTGGTTGTGAGGGGACATGTGGCAAAAATGCTGACTTCCCAGCTGTTGCTGTGGACACTAAGTCTGAAAGACCATCCCCGAACAACTCCTCACCCTTATAAGGCAAAACTTCCATAGCTGGTCTCAGTATAATACCAGTGTGTGTATATATAGCTTTCTGGAGAGCCTCCTGCTTTCTGTCAGCAGGTTCCTTTAGGGCGGCCGTATCCTGGGACGGCAGTGCCACCTTTTTTGATAAGCGCGTAAGTGCTTTATCCACCCTAGGGGGTGTTTCCCAACGTGACCTATCCTCTGGCGGGAAAGGGTACGCCATTAGTAATTTATTTGAAATTACCAATTTTTTATCGGGGGAAGCCCACGCTAGTTCACACACTTCATTCAATTCTTCAGAAGGGGGAAAAACTACTGGTAGTTTTTTCTCCCCAAACATAATACCCTTTTTTGTGGTACCTGGGGTCACCTCAGAAATGTGTAAAACATTTTTCATTGCCTCAATCATATAACGAGTGGCCCTATTGGACAATACATTAGTCTCTTCGTCGTCGACACTGGTATCAGTATCCGTGTCGACATCTGTGTCTGCCATCTGAGGTAGCGGGCGTTTTAGAGCTCCTGATGACTTTTGAGACGTCTGGGCAGGCACGGGCTGAGAAGCCGGCTGCCCCGCATTTGGCATGTCGTCAAATTTTTTATGTAAGGAGTCGACACTTTCGCGTAATTCCTTCCACAAGTCCATCCACTCCGGTGTCTGCCCCGCAGGGGGTGACAACACATTTATGGGCACCTGCTCCTCCTCCACATAAGTCTCCTCATCAAACATGTCGACACAGCCGCACCGACACACCGCACACACACAGGGAATGCTCTGACAGAAGACAGGACCCCACAAAGCCCTTTGGGGAGACAGAGAGAGAGTATGCCAGCACACACCAGAGCGCTATATAAATCAGGGATTAACTAAATTATATCCCCTTATAGCTGCTATATGTATATTGCGCCTAAATTTAGTGCCCCCCCTCTCTTTTTTACCCTTTTCTGTAGTGTAGACTGCAGGGGAGAGCCAGGGAGCTTCCTTCCAGCGGAGCTGTGAGGGAGAAATGGCGCCAGTGTGCTGAGGGAGATAGCTCCGCCCCTTTTTCGGCTGACTTTTCTCCCGCTTTTTTATGGATTCTGGCAGGGGTATTTATCACATATATAGCCTCTGGGGCTATATATTGTGATATATTTGCCAGCCAAGGTGTATTTATTGCTTCTCAGGGCGCCCCCCCCCCAGCGCCCTGCACCCTCAGTGACCGGAGTGTGAAGTGTGTATGAGGAGCAATGGCGCACAGCTGCAGTGCTGTGCGCTACCTTGGTGAAGACTGATGTCTTCTGCCGCCGATTTTCCGGATTCTTCTTGCTTCTGGCTCTGTAAGGGGGCCGGCGGCGCGGCTCCGGGACCGAACACCAATAGCCGGTTCCATGCGGTCGATCCCTCTGGAGCTAATGGTGTCCAGTAGCCTAAGAAGCCCAAGCTACCACCAGTTAGGTAGGTTCGCTTCTTCTCCCCTTAGTCCCTCGCTGCAGTGAGTCTGTTGCCAGCAGATCTCACTGTAAAATAAAAAACCTAAAATATACTTTCTCTCCAGGAGCTCAGGAGAGCCCCTAGTGTGCATCCAGCTCAGCCGGGCACATGATTCTAACTGGGGGAGGGTCATAGTGGGAGGAGCCAGTGCACACCAGGTAGTCCTAAATCTTTCTTAGCTGTGCCCAGTCTCCTGCGGAGCCGCTATTCCCCATGGTCCTTACGGAGTCCCCAGCATCCACTAGGACGTCAGAGAAAAGACATTGAGATAGGCTGGAATTGAGCCAAATGACACCAATATCTTTAAAGGGGATGCAGTCAGGATCCCGGCGTTCGGAATCCAGGCAGTTGGAATCCCAACACTCCTCAGAAAATGCCAGCACTGGTAGCCCGGTATCCTGAATGAAGGACTTCCGGAACTCTAGAGAGGTAAGACTCAGGGGGAGGGAGGAGGTTAGGTTTAGGCTGCAGGGGGAGGATTAGGGTTAGGCTGTGGGGGCGGGAGGGTTAGGGTTAGGCTGCAGGAAAGGGGGGTTAGGTATCTCCAGGGAGGGTTAGTGTTAGACTGTTGGGGAGGGAGTTTTAGTTTTAGGCTGTAGGAAAGAGGGATTAGGATAAGGCACCACTGCGTAGGGTTAGGATGAGGCTGCGGGGGAGGGAGGGTTAGGGTCAGGCTGCGGGAAAAGTGTGTTAGGGAGTTTAGGGATCAGTGATACAATGCTTTATTACTCAGTGTCGGGATTACAATCTCCGGGATGCCGATGTCAGTATTTTGACCACCGGCATGCACAGCGCTGGGATAGTATTAATGAAGTTTAAAAGAAAATTGGGGGATCCTGTAACAGAGTGCCTGTCTCATACCACAATGTGTTGCGGAATCAACAATGTATAGCCTCTTTAATTGAAACCAGAAGGACCTCTCCCACATAGCAAGAAATCATTTAGAACAACTTTCTGAAGGGATGCCTCCAGCCAGTCCATGTGGAAAATTAAAAAGAGTTTCTCCTTAAACATCTCCATGGTAGGTGGAGAGCCTTAAATCCATAAATGCAAGACAGTTTTCCGAGCAGCTGACGAGATTGCCAAGAACAGTTTTCCTCTAGGGACTCAATTAATCTCTAGGGACCCTAACAAATGGAGGTAAAAGACCAAATATGGCCCATTCCGGTGTGAAAATGGGGTATAATTAGTTACATGAGAGGTAGCAAAGCACCAAAATCCCAGCCAAAATCTCTTCACAAGAGGACAATCCCAGAACCAATGATAAGATTTATCCAAGGGTTTGCCACACTTGGGACATAGGGAATCATCAAAAATACCCATTAAGAAACCGTAGATGGAGCAACATATGAACAGTGAAATATGTTAAGATACATTTATGTATATTTGGCTGCTGGGAATGTTTTTTTTATAGAATATAACAACATATTTAATAGGTCATTCACAGATAAAGAGGAAAAATGTTCCAGTTATTGAGAAACACCTGTTTGTAGGGAGGTGTGTTCCATAGAGGTCCGAAGAAATTTGGATAAATAGAAATAACACTTTTAGTTAAGGAAGGTTTCAATAAGAAAGCGTCCGGAGGGTTGCCCCAGTCTTTTGACCGGATTTGTTTAGCAATTTTGCTTACATTGGGACTAATTCAGACCTGATCCCTGTTGTGCGAAATCGCACAGCGGCCGATTATCAATCATCTGCACATACATATGGATTGTAATGCGCAAACGTGAGGCCAAACTTCGGAAAAATCCTGTGTTTTTTTTATCGCTAGGCGAACGCAGGTTGATTGACAGGAAGCTGACATTTGAGGGTGGTAACTGGCCGTTTTCTGGGAGTGTCAGGAAAAACGCAGGCGTTCCCATGCGTTTTCAGAGTGGGTGTGTGACGTCATCTCCGGCCCTGATCAGCCTGTTTGTATCGCACTATAGGAGTAGGTCCTTGGCTATGCACAAACTGGAAAAATCATTCCATAGTGTGTGATTTGCGAACGGATTTGCAGCTTGCTGGCATTTGCAAAACTTTTTGCACGGCGTACGCACACTTACACAGGGTGGTTTTTCACTCTGTCTGGCCGGCAACCATCTGATCGCAGATCTCTGCAAATTCGCAGAGGAGTGACCAGGTCTGAATTAGGATAATATTGGGCCTGAAGAAAACAAAAAACAAGTCACCAATAACAGGGAATTTTGCAACAGCTACAGAGCGAGATAATGGTTTATGTAAATAAAAGTCAATCCTTTGGCCTACTTTTTGAAGCCCACCTGTTTCCAAGTGGAGAAAGCATCACCATGTTTGAAGTTTGGGTTATTCAATAGGGTCATTCCATGTCAGTTCACCCAGGCATGACACCCACCGACCCAGATTTTCATGTTATTTTGTACACTTGATACTACCACTTAGTTAGTAACCCATGCCAAATGTTTCTTCTCTAGGCCTCACAGTTTTGAGATATAAGGGGTCAAAGTTGCTCTGTTTTTCCTAAGGTGTATCTGGAATAAAATTCACATCTCAGTGCCTAATCCGCGTATCACTTTGAAATTTTGACCCTTTGTCAATCAAAATATGGAGATTCCAGTAAAAAGTGGGAAAAGACTGACTACTCCCACCCGCAAGCATACAAACATTTGTCCCACTCATAAAGCACCCTAATATATTTGTCCCATACCTTGAACCCCGAATTCCGTCACTTTGCACTTTTTCACCCCAAAAATTACATGTCATTATTGGCCAGCTAAAAATAATTAAAAATGTAAAAGTGCCTACTTAGTCATTAGGGAAGGGAGGGGTGTCACAGGGGGTTCTGAGCCAAATCCTGCCATTTTTACCTTAAAATAGACATTTTCCCCAACTTTGTACCTGCTCAGAGTAGATGAAGTTTAATTCATGGTAAAATAATCAACAATAAATTATTGCGGCTAATTGAATAGGGGTCATACATAGAAATATAGATATGAAAATACTCCCCTGGTGGGCAAAATTATACCTAATGGTAATTTTAGTTTTTAACGAGATCATTATAATTAAACATTAAAATACTCATACAGGCAATCAAAATCCCATTTTTTTCCTTTCATTGCCTTTTAAAGTATACTTTAAGGTTCAACTTAAACAAAAAAGGGAAATGATAACTCATCTGCCTTAGGTTGTTAATGCTAATTAAACCCACTTTTTTTTGCACCAAAAAAATTATTAAGTATGAAGTAAAGGAATGTATAATGAACTCTCAGAGTCAGGCAAGATTGATAAAACATTTTTTTCTGGAATCTGCATATTTGATTGATTGACAAAGGATCAATCAGATACAGATACACCTCTGAAAAAAAACCCAGAGCATCAGTAGTGGCATTTCCCAGCAATTTTTTGAAACTTTGACCCCCTATATCTCGAAATCTGTGAGACCTAGCGAAGAAAACTTTGACATGGGTTAGTATCTATGTCAGTGGTTTCCAAACATTTTTGAATCACGGCGCCCCAGAATATCAGAATTTTTTTCACGGCACCCCTAGGCCAAAAATTTCTTATTGAGAAATTTAGAAAGAAACATTACATTAAGTAGAACGCGTTTATATTAGAGATGAGCGGGTTCGGTTTCTCTGAATCCGAACCCGCCAGAACTTCATGTTTTTTTTCACGGGTCCGAGCGACTCGGATCTTCCCGCCTTGCTCGGTTAACCCGAGCACGCCCGAACGTCATCATGACGCTGTCGGATTCTCGCGAGGCTCGGATTCTATCGCGAGACTCGGATTCTATATAAGGAGCCGCGCGTCGCCGCCATTTTCACACGTGCATTGAGATTGATAGGGAGAGGACGTGGCTGGCGTCCTCTCCGTTTAGACACTTGATTTACTAATTTTGGGGAGCATTAGGAGTACTCAGTAGTGTACAGTGCAGAGTTTTGCTGATAGTGACCAGTGACCACCACTGTTATTTATAATCCGTTCTCTGCCTGAAAAAAGCGATACACAGCACACAGTGACTCAGTCACACACATACCATATCTGTGTGCACTGCTCAGGCTCAGGCCAGTGTGCTGCATCATCTATTATCTATATATAATATTATATATCTGTCTGACTGCTCAGCTCACACAGCTTATAATTGTGGGGGAGACTGGGGAGCACTACTGCAGTGCCAGTTATAGGTTATAGCAGGAGCCAGGAGTACATAATATATTATATAGTGAGTGACCACCAGACACACAGTGCAGTTTATTTAATATATCCGTTCTCTGCCTGAAAAAAGCGATACACACAGTGACTCAGTCAGTCACATACCATATCTGTGTGCACTGCTCAGGCTCAGGCCAGTGTGCTGCATCATCTATATATATTATATATCTGTCTGACTGCTCAGCTCACACAGCTTATAATTGTGGGGGAGACTGGGGAGCACTACTGCAGTGCCAGTTATAGGTTATAGCAGGAGCCAGGAGTACATAATATTATATTAAAATTAAACAGTGCACACTTTTGCTGCAGGAGTGCCACTGCCAGTGTGACTAGTGACCAGTGACCTGACCACCAGTATATAATATTAGTAGTATACTATCTCTTTATCAACCAGTCTATATTAGCAGCAGACACAGTACAGTGCGGTAGTTCACGGCTGTGGCTACCTCTGTGTCGGCACTCGGCAGCCCGTCCATAATTGTATATACCACCTAACCGTGGTTTTTTTTTCTTTCTTTATACATACATACTAGTTACGAGTATACTATCTCTTTATCAACCAGTCTATATATTAGCAGCAGACACAGTACAGTGCGGTAGTTCACGGCTGTGGCTACCTCTGTGTCGGCACTCGGCAGCCCGTCCATAATTGTATATACCACCTAACCGTGGTTTTTTTTTCTTTCTTTATACATACATACTAGTTACGAGTATACTATCTCTTTATCAACCAGTCTATATATTAGCAGCAGACACAGTACAGTGCGGTAGTTCACGGCTGTGGCTACCTCTGTGTCGGCACTCGGCAGCCCGTCCATAATTGTATATACCACCTAACCGTGGTTTTTTTTTCTTTCTTTATACATACATACTAGTTACGAGTATACTATCTCTTTATCAACCAGTCTATATATTAGCAGCAGACACAGTACAGTGCGGTAGTTCACGGCTGTGGCTACCTCTGTGTCGGCACTCGGCAGCCCGTCCATAATTGTATATACCACCTAACCGTGGTTTTTTTTTCTTTCTTTATACATACATACTAGTTACGAGTATACTATCTCTTTATCAACCAGTCTATATATTAGCAGCAGACACAGTACAGTGCGGTAGTTCACGGCTGTGGCTACCTCTGTGTCGGCACTCGGCAGCCCGTCCATAATTGTATATACCACCTAACCGTGGTTTTTTTTTCTTTCTTTATACATACATACTAGTTACGAGTATACTATCTCTTTATCAACCAGTCTATATATTAGCAGCAGACACAGTACAGTGCGGTAGTTCACGGCTGTGGCTACCTCTGTGTCGGCACTCGGCAGCCCGTCCATAATTGTATATACCACCTAACCGTGGTTTTTTTTTCTTTCTTTATACATACATACTAGTTACGAGTATACTATCTCTTTATCAACCAGTCTATATATTAGCAGCAGACACAGTACAGTGCGGTAGTTCACGGCTGTGGCTACCTCTGTGTCGGCACTCGGCAGCCCGTCCATAATTGTATACTAGTATCCAATCCATCCATCTCCATTGTTTACCTGAGGTGCCTTTTAGTTGTGCCTATTAAAATATGGAGAACAAAAATGTTGAGGTTCCAAAATTAGGGAAAGATCAAGATCCACTTCCACCTCGTGCTGAAGCTGCTGCCACTAGTCATGGCCGAGACGATGAAATGCCAGCAACGTCGTCTGCCAAGGCCGATGCCCAATGGCATAGTACAGAGCATGTCAAAACCAAAACACCAAATATCAGTAAAAAAAGGACTCCAAAACCTAAAATAAAATTGTCGGAGGAGAAGCGTAAACTTGCCAATATGCCATTTACCACACGGAGTGGCAAGGAACGGCTGAGGCCCTGGCCTATGTTCATGGCTAGTGGTTCAGCTTCACATGAGGATGGAAGCACTCAGCCTCTCGCTAGAAAACTGAAAAGACTCAAGCTGGCAAAAGCACCGCAAAGAACTGTGCGTTCTTTGAAATCCCAAATCCACAAGGAGAGTCCAATTGTGTCGGTTGCGATGCCTGACCTTCCCAACACTGGACGTGAAGAGCATGCGCCTTCCACCATTTGCACGCCCCCTGCAAGTGCTGGAAGGAGCACCCGCAGTCCAGTTCCTGATAGTCAGATTGAAGATGTCAGTGTTGAAGTACACCAGGATGAGGAGGATATGGGTGTTGCTGGCGCTGGGGAGGAAATTGACCAGGAGGATTCTGATGGTGAGGTGGTTTGTTTAAGTCAGGCACCCGGGGAGACACCTGTTGTCCGTGGGAGGAATATGGCCGTTGACATGCCAGGTGAAAATACCAAAAAAATCAGCTCTTCGGTGTGGAGGTATTTCACCAGAAATGCGGACAACAGGTGTCAAGCCGTGTGTTCCCTTTGTCAAGCTGTAATAAGTAGGGGTAAGGACGTTAACCACCTCGGAACATCCTCCCTTATACGTCACCTGCAGCGCATTCATAATAAGTCAGTGACAAGTTCAAAAACTTTGGGTGACAGCGGAAGCAGTCCACTGACCAGTAAATCCCTTCCTCTTGTAACCAAGCTCACGCAAACCACCCCACCAACTCCCTCAGTGTCAATTTCCTCCTTCCCCAGGAATGCCAATAGTCCTGCAGGCCATGTCACTGGCAATTCTGACGAGTCCTCTCCTGCCTGGGATTCCTCCGATGCATCCTTGCGTGTAACGCCTACTGCTGCTGGCGCTGCTGTTGTTGCCGCTGGGAGTCGATGGTCATCCCAGAGGGGAAGTCGTAAGCCCACTAGTACTACTTCCAGTAAGCAATTGACTGTTCAACAGTCCTTTGCGAGGAAGATGAAATATCACAGCAGTCATCCTACTGCAAAGCGGATAACTGAGTCCTTGACAACTATGTTGGTGTTAGACGTGCGTCCGGTATCCGCCGTTAGTTCACAGGGAACTAGACAATTTATTGAGGCAGTGTGCCCCCGTTACCAAATACCATCTAGGTTCCACTTCTCTAGGCAGGCGATACCGAGAATGTACACGGACGTCAGAAAAAGACTCACCAGTGTCCTAAAAAATGCAGTTGTACCCAATGTCCACTTAACCACGGACATGTGGACAAGTGGAGCAGGGCAGGGTCAGGACTATATGACTGTGACAGCCCACTGGGTAGATGTATGGACTCCTGCCGCAAGAACAGCAGCGGCGGCACCAGTAGCAGCATCTCGCAAACGCCAACTCTTTCCTAGGCAGGCTACGCTTTGTATCACCGCTTTCCAGAATACGCACACAGCTGAAAACCTCTTACGGCAACTGAGGAAGATCATCGCGGAATGGCTTACCCCAATTGGACTCTCCTGTGGATTTGTGGCATCGGACAACGCCAGCAATATTGTGTGTGCATTAAATATGGGCAAATTCCAGCACGTCCCATGTTTTGCACATACCTTGAATTTGGTGGTGCAGAATTTAAAAAAAAACGACAGGGGCGTGCAAGAGATGCTGTCGGTGGCCAGAAAAATTGCGGGACACTTTCGGCGTACAGGCACCACGTACAGAAGACTGGAGCACCACCAAAAACTACTGAACCTGCCCTGCCATCATCTGAAGCAAGAAGTGGTAACGAGGTGGAATTCAACCCTCTATATGCTTCAGAGGTTGGAGGAGCAGCAAAAGGCCATTCAAGCCTATACAATTGAGCACGATATAGTAGGTGGAATGCACCTGTCTCAAGTGCAGTGGAGAATGATTTCAACGTTGTGCAAGGTTCTGATGCCCTTTGAACTTGCCACACGTGAAGTCAGTTCAGACACTGCCAGCCTGAGTCAGGTCATTCCCCTCATCAGGCTTTTGCAGAAGAAGCTGGAGGCATTGAAGAAGGAGCTAAAAGGGAGCGATTCCGCTAGGCATGTGGGACTTGTGGATGCAGCCCTTAATTCGCTTAACAAGGATTCACGGGTGGTCAATCTGTTGAAATCAGAGCACTACATTTTGGCCACCGTGCTCGATCCTAGATTTAAAGCCTACCTTGGATCTCTCTTTCCGGCAGACACAGGTCTGCTGGGGTTGAAAGACCTGCTGGTGACAAAATTGTCAAGTCAAGCGGAACGCGACCTGTCAACATCTCCTCCTTCACATTCTCCCGCAACTGGGGGTGCGAGGAAAAGGCTCAGAATTCCGAGCCCACCCGCTGGCGGTGATGCAGGGCAGTCTGGAGCGACTGCTGATGCTGACATCTGGTCCGGACTGAAGGACCTGACAACGATTACGGACATGTCGTCTACTGTCACTGCATATGATTCTCTCAACATTGATAGAATGGTGGAGGATTATATGAGTGACCGCATCCAAGTAGGCACGTCACACAGTCCGTACTTATACTGGCAGGAAAAAGAGGCAATTTGGAGGCCCTTGCACAAACTGGCTTTATTCTACCTAAGTTGCCCTCCCACAAGTGTGTACTCCGAAAGAGTGTTTAGTGCCGCCGCTCACCTTGTCAGCAATCGGCGTACGAGGTTACATCCAGAAAATGTGGAGAAGATGATGTTCATTAAAATGAATTATAATCAATTCCTCCGCGGAGACATTGACCAGCAGCAATTGCCTCCACAAAGTACACAGGGAGCTGAGATGGTGGATTCCAGTGGGGACGAATTGATAATCTGTGAGGAGGGGGATGTACACGGTGATATATCGGAGGGTGAAGATGAGGTGGACATCTTGCCTCTGTAGAGCCAGTTTGTGCAAGGAGAGATTAATTGCTTCTTTTTTGGGGGGGGTCCAAACCAACCCGTCATATCAGTCACAGTCGTGTGGCAGACCCTGTCACTGAAATGATGGGTTGGTTAAAGTGTGCATGTCCTGTTTTGTTTACACAACATAAGGGTGGGTGGGAGGGCCCAAGGACAATTCCATCTTGCACCTCTTTTTTCTTTTCTTTTTCTTTGCATCATGTGCTGATTGGGGAGGGTTTTTTGGAAGGGACATCCTGCGTGACACTGCAGTGCCACTCCTAGATGGGCCCGGTGTTTGTGTCGGCCACTAGGGTCGCTAATCTTACTCACACAGTCAGCTACCTCATTGCGCCTCTTTTTTTCTTTGCGTCATGTGCTGTTTGGGGAGGGTTTTTTGGAAGGGACATCCTGCGTGACACTGCAGTGCCACTCCTAGATGGGCCCGGTGTTTGTGTCGGCCACTAGGGTCGCTAATCTTACTCACACAGTCAGCTACCTCATTGCGCCTCTTTTTTTCTTTGCGTCATGTGCTGTTTGGGGAGGGTTTTTTGGAAGGGACATCCTGCGTGACACTGCAGTGCCACTCCTAGATGGGCCCGGTGTTTGTGTCGGCCACTAGGGTCGCTAATCTTACTCACACAGTCAGCTACCTCATTGCGCCTCTTTTTTTCTTTGCGTCATGTGCTGTTTGGGGAGGGTTTTTTGGAAGGGACATCCTGCGTGACACTGCAGTGCCACTCCTAGATGGGCCCGGTGTTTGTGTCGGCCACTAGGGTCGCTAATCTTACTCACACAGCTACCTCATTGCGCCTCTTTTTTTCTTTGCGTCATGTGCTGTTTGGGGAGGGTTTTTTGGAAGGGACATCCTGCGTGACACTGCAGTGCCACTCCTAGATGGGCCCGGCGTTTGTGTCGGCCACTAGGGTCGCTAATCTTACTCACACAGTCAGCTACCTCATTGCGCCTCTTTTTTTCTTTGCGTCATGTGCTGTTTGGGGAGGGTTTTTTGGAAGGGACATCCTGCGTGACACTGCAGTGCCACTCCTAGATGGGCCCGGTGTTTGTGTCGGCCACTAGGGTCGCTAATCTTACTCACACAGTCAGCTACCTCATTGCGCCTCTTTTTTTCTTTGCGTCATGTGCTGTTTGGGGAGGGTTTTTTGGAAGGGACATCCTGCGTGACACTGCAGTGCCACTCCTAGATGGGCCCGGTGTTTGTGTCGGCCACTAGGGTCGCTAATCTTACTCACACAGCTACCTCATTGCGCCTCTTTTTTTCTTTGCGTCATGTGCTGTTTGGGGAGGGTTTTTTGGAAGGGACATCCTGCGTGACACTGCAGTGCCACTCCTAGATGGGCCCGGTGTTTGTGTCGGCCACTAGGGTCGCTAATCTTACTCACACAGCTACCTCATTGCGCCTCTTTTTTTCTTTGCGTCATGTGCTGTTTGGGGAGGGTTTTTTGGAAGGGCCATCCTGCGTGACACTGCAGTGCCACTCCTAGATGGGCCCGGTGTTTGTGTCGGCCACTAGGGTCGCTAATCTTACTCACACAGCTACCTCATTGCGCCTCTTTTTTTCTTTGCGTCATGTGCTGTTTGGGGAGGGTTTTTTGGAAGGGCCATCCTGCGTGACACTGCAGTGCCACTCCTAGATGGGCCCGGTGTTTGTGTCGGCCACTAGGGTCGCTAATCTTACTCACACAGCTACCTCATTGCGCCTCTTTTTTTCTTTGCGTCATGTGCTGTTTGGGGAGGGTTTTTTGGAAGGGACATCCTGCGTGACACTGCAGTGGCACTCCTAGATGGGCCCGGTGTTTGTGTCGGCCACTAGGGTCGCTTATCTTACTCACACAGCGACCTCGGTGCAAATTTTAGGACTAAAAATAATATTGTGAGGTGTGAGGTATTCAGAATAAACTGAAAATGAGTGTAAATTATGGTTTTTGAGGTTAATAATACTTTGGGATCAAAATGACCCCCAAATTCTATGATTTAAGCTGTTTTTTAGTGTTTTTTGAAAAAAACACCCGAATCCAAAACACACCCGAATCCGACAAAAAAAATTCGGTGAGGTTTTGCCAAAACGCGGTCGAACCCAAAACACGGCCGCGGAACCGAACCCAAAACCAAAACACAAAACCCGAAAAATTTCAGGCGCTCATCTCCAGTTTATATGTCATCCTTAGGGTCAGTTGTGTGGTGAGGGACAAGATTTGCTTCTGTTTGGACACATATTTATGACTGGCAGCCACCAGCACTGGTTTTGCCTATTATATTGACCATGAATAATTTGAATTGGTCCTGGACCACCAACCCAGGGCACCCCTGCAAGTGTCCCGAGGCACCCCAGGGAGCCACGGCACACAGTTTGAGAAGCTCTGACCTATGTGATAGTATCAAGAGTACAAAGTAACATGAAAATCTGGGTCGGCGGGTGTCATGCCTGGGTGAACTGACATGGAATGACCCAATAGCAAGATAAATGAAATAGGACTGGTGTAATTTAAATTTATAGCGCAACAACAGCTATATCTTTCTAGTAGTCATAATGAGTGGATTATCAAGAATTTCAGATGGTATTTCCTGATCTGGTTGAGAAACTTTTCTTATCAACAATGCCTGGTATCAGACAGCAGAAAGTTTCTTCTATACTCTAGGGTGAATGTTTTCATTGTGCGGTCAGGTCAAAAGTACCTTTAAGTTTGCCATTTGAATTCATACAATAAGTGGCCAGCTACATGTTTAACAATACCAATTGTATTTATCCTGTATCATGGGATGATTGCAAGACAACTCTGGACTGTTAGTGGTTTTATCCAAATCTTATGAACCTTATCCAAGACTTATGGTAGAAGACCGTATGACTTCGTAAGGGTGGGCAGGAGTCAAAATCAAAGATTTCCTTATACCCCTTTTACACAGAGCTAAGAACCGGGTTATTGCCAGGGCAAGCCGATGGAACCTGAGTCCAGGCTCAGTGTAATAGGGTTGACCCAGGTCTGTGACGAGGTATATGCCCGGGTTGACACAAATTGGCTGCAGTGGGAAACGTAGACCAGGGTCATGCCTAAAAGGCTTATGATTGGCTGTCTCATGAGCGCTTGGAGATCTAGCATCCCCTGTGAGCAGAGATGACCTGGGTCCCGGCAACAATGTGAAAGGGGTAAGTATATCTGAAGTCCCAGCTCTAACCCATGTTCAGTATCTCGGGTCAGACATGGGTTGGAGCTGAAGCTTCAGTGAGAATGGAGTATTAGCGTTACTACCCCCATAGTTACTACCCCCATAATATAGTAGCTTCTTCTGTATCACTAATCAACAGTCTTTCTCTGTTACATACTATCAAACAGCAAATACAGTATTAAGTTTTCCCCAAATTTATGTAAGGGGGACCACAGCAGATATTGAAGATAATTGCTACAATCTCTAATTTTTGATTGCAACACCAGCCCCCATAAGTTTCTATGGGGGGCTGATTATTTCAGAATTTACCAAGCTCCAGAATGCATTCCTACTCATCAATAGTCCTACCCACTCATAGTCCCAAATAGTGGAAAGATGAGATCAGTTTTATTAGCTGGTAGGGTATATTCCAGGGTGCCTTACTGGATAATTAACCCAATAACATTGAATCAGAATCACTTTATTGCCAAGTATATCAGTGCACAATACACGATACACAAGGAATTTGTTTCCGATAGCAACCGCTCTAAGACAGTGTATACATACATAACAAGACCAAACACACATACATAACAAGACCAAACACACATGGGGAAGAGCAGCATGATAGGTTACATGTGCCAGGTTGAATTGCAAATGGAATGGGCTAGGCGCCCATCAAATTTCTTAGGGTAGTTGCTTAGGGGAAAGAAACAGAAGCATTGCTAAGTCTCTCTATCTCATTCACTGCAAAGGTTGGGGACCCACAAACATGTATGCATACAGCAAAATAATTTCTGTATTATCTCTACTTCAGAGACATTGCATTCAACTGCTATAGAAAACATTTCCAGGGAGATTGGTCATTCCCATCAGGCCAACTGCCTAGAGAAAAGGAGAGAACAGTAATTACCTGTATGTTAATGTTAAACTTTAATTTTAGGTCTGTTATAAAACAGCTGGGCGAGATGCAATAGAGTCTGAGTTCGCCGAATGTGCAGGATGCCAGCAGAGCCGGATTAAGGGGGGGGGGGGGTCTGGGGGTTAGTACCTTAGTATTTCAAGGGGCCCCCTGACCGGAGTTGCACAGACATGGTCCCCACTGCTTGAAGCAGCTTTGTCCTGACAGTGTAGGGAGGTGGGCTGGAGTGCCGACAGCTACCAGTGCCGGAGAGCAGAGGTACTGTAGTCGCTGACCTCTTCTTCTTCGGAGAGGGAGGGGGTGGTGTCAGCCTCTCCCTGCTGTGGTGCGAGGGACAGAGGGATGCTCTCTGAGGTATACATTGTGCCCTCCTACTAATAATATAATATATAATGATATAATATGGATTGAATAAATTGCTCTTTACTACATGCTACAGAGCTGTGCAGTATCGCCTTGCTTCTGTATTATCCACACCGGGAATATGAATAAATAAATATATATATATATACACACACACACACACACACACACACACACACACACACACACACACACACACACACACACACACACACACATATATACTGCCCCCTAGCCACACAGCAGTTCGTAGTAAGGAGCAATGCATTCCATCATGCTGTCTAGTGCTGACAAGAGGACAGCCTTAAGTGCTCTGGGCCCCCCTAAGGCTTAATCCGGCCCTAGATCCTGGTCCTGCTCATTGTTGTGTAAGAGAGGACCTATAGGCCTAAATGGTATAATCAAAGGATTTATTATACAACAATATAGAATACTTGTAATCTGACTGTATAAACATCGATAGACTCTGTATATTGGGGGTCATTCCGAGTTGTTCGCTCGCAAGCTGCTTTTAGCAGCTTTGCACACGCTAAGCCGCCGCCTACTGGGAGTGAATCTTAGCTTATCAAAATTGCGAACGAAAGATTAGCAGAATTGCGAATAGACACTTCTTAGCAGTTTCTGAGTAGCTCCAGACTTACTCGGCATCTGCGATCAGTTCAGTCAGTTTCGTTCCTGGTTTGACGTCACAAACACACCCAGCGTTCGCCCAGACACTCCTCCGTTTCTCCAGCCACTCCCGCGTTTTTCCCAGAAACGGTAGCGTTTTTTCACACACACCCATAAAACGACCAGTTTCCGCCCAGAAACACCCACTTCCTGTCAATCACATTATGATCACCAGAACGAAGAATAAACCTTGTAATGCCGTGAGTAAAAAACCTAACTGCATAGCAAATTTACTTGGCGCAGTCGCACTGCGGACATTGCGCATGCGCATTAGCGACTAATCGCTCCGTTGCGAGAAAAAAATACAGAGCGAACAACTCGGAATGACCCCCATTGTCAGTTGTAACAACAACATTCATTGCAACCTTAGTATACCTTAGTACACTGTCTGCAGATATACCAATATAAAGGTGTCTTCTCTGTTTGATTAGTGAGTGTGCACTAGTGAGGTCATCTGACATACAGTGGAAAGTAAACTTCATCTGTTCTGGCTTGTTATTCCCTAAGGCAAGAAACCACACCTCTTTTTAAACACAAGGTGTCACGCACCCTATAAAATGTAATGTACACATGGCATTTATTTGTAGCTGATAACCGTGTGTTTTACTTTTTGTGCCATGTACAAATCATGCAATAAGTTGGTTATTTACAGCTCAACTTCAGTGAATGCAATATCTTGCCACACAGTGCTCATCATTCTCAACTCTTTTTATTTGTGCAGATACAATTATATGGACATTCAGCACTTACTGTCATTTTGTACACAAGTGCACTTCTTTAACTGCCATGGCCACACATAGGTGTATGCTCACTTTCCACTTGCAGAACGTGTGTCCAACGCCACATAACTTCTTACAGTGTCTGAGCATTTGAGTGACTGTACCATAAGAAGATAAAGAATATCCCAGCAAATGTCACCTTAAAGTTCTATGTTCCGTGTGTTCTGCTTCATTTTAACATTTAAATTTTCCTTTAAATACAGGCTATGAGAGCCTAATCTATGTGCTAAAAAAGTAATTATACTTGATGATTTCTTTATTTCATGCGTCTTACTAGTAGAACATATTAATTAATTTATTTTTAAATTAAATTGCTATTTTCGCATCTATAAATGCATGTTTCCCGGATGATGCTAATGCGTCCATTGTAACAAAGTAATGTCCCGTTTGATGCCACTTGTGTGGCAATATCACTTTTGCAGTATCAGGCACATTAGTGAATACTGACATAACCTACTGAGCATTTCCTAGTAGAAACAGCAACATTTGTGCTGCTGCATTATAACAGTTTTATAAATTACATTTTCTGTTTATGATCTTTTTCAGTGAAACTTTAGTAAAGAGATCATTATGATAGATATATTTGCTCACTTAAGTGACCAATGATCTGCTCATTGGGGGTAATTCCAACTTGATCGCAGCAGGAAATTTTTTAGCAGTTGGGCAAAACCATGTGCACTGCATGTGTGGCAGATATAACATGTGCAGAAAGAGTTAGATTTGGGTGGGTTATTTTATTTCTGTGCAGGGTAAATACTGGCTGCTTTATTTTTACACTGCAATTTAGATTGCAGATTGAACTCACCACACCCAAATCTAACTCTCTCTGCACATGTTATATCTGCCTCCCCTGCAGTGCACATGGTTTTGCCCAGTTGCTAACAGAATTCCTGCTGCGATCAACTTGGAATTACCCCCATTGTGAAGTCAAAGGATCACTTCTCTGTACTCATACTCCACCCATGATCTTGTTATGACTCCTGGCAGTACTCATTTCCTGCCACCAGGGGTCGCCAAGTTCCTTGTGCAATCTTTGCTGCAGTTTTGGACGCTTCCAGAAGTGCTTTTCTTTTGAGTTCCAACTCTGGGCAGTTCAAGTGTTGCCTCACCAGTCACCAACCCAAGTGCTGCCCCACCAGCCACAAACCCCTTAGTGCCACTCGATCGCCCAAGGCTTCCAGCGTTGTCCAGGTTCTGAATCTTTTCCAGTCTGCCAAGGTTCCAAGTGTCGATCAGTCTGCCAGGGTTTCAAGTGTCATAGGTGTCATCATTTGTCCTTTACCTTTTGACTCAGACTCTGTTTCTGTAGAGAATTTTGTCAAAGAGTGTCTGGTTAAATACTGAAGGGAGGACATAATCCCTTTTGTGATTGCTAATGGGGTTATGTCTCGTTGTTAAATGGGGCCCATAGATTGTAAAATCCACTGACATGGGTACTGATGTGAGTGAATTAAATATTCTCTGTAAAGTGCCACAGAATATGTGTGCCCTGTACAAATAATTGTTAGACTATGGGCCTAATTCAAGGTTGATTGCAAAACAATATTTTCCTCTAATGGGCAAAACCATGTGCAGTGCAGGTGAGGCAGATATAACATGTGCAGAGAGAGTTAGATTTGGGTGGGTTAATTTGTTTCTGTGCAGGGGAAAATACAGATTGAACACACCCCACCCAAATCTAACTCTCTCTGCACGTTATATCTGCGCCCCCCACCCCCACCCCCCCTGTAGTGCACATGGTTTTGCCCATCAGAGGAAAATGATGTTTTGCAATCAACCTTGAATTAGGCCCTATGTGTAGAGTTGGTCTGCAAATATGATTCTCTCGTTTTCCTGTAGGTGGTGTCACACAAAGTTTGGAGAGCAGCAAAAGTTTTGTACACTAACCTGCTTAACATGTCGCCGACTGTGATGCGTGATAGAAAGCATCATTTTCGGAATTACAGGTACAGTACTATTATTCTGTGTCTGGATATCGTTACTGCTGTTTGGAAATATTTTTGTTTATATTTCTTTGCTACACTAAAACAATGTATGCAGTTTGTCGTGCGATATGAAAACTCAGGGGACTGACATATTAATAAATATAGAAAAATAGCTGAGGATTGAAGGGATCGTGCACTAGAAATCTGACTTGTCATCAGCTGGTATATATTGTCACTGGCTAGACCTGAGCAGTAGTGATAGTGATGGTGCACAGCAGCCTTGTCATCCGGGGGCTCAGCAACCTTTCTTCTGCAATATGAGGTTTAATATTAATAAAACAGTCCCCACCAAATCCATGGGGATTCTTCACAGCCCAACTTCTGTCCATAGATGCAGTGGTGGCAGAGCAGAGCTAGAACTTCAAGCCTAGTGCAGGGGACATACAGTATAAGCTTTACCTGATGCTACTATTGCAGCAAACATTTTATATTTGTCCTTTACGACCCGATGGTCAACGGATAGTAAATATAGTAACAATAATAAGCTCACAAATTTGCATCTGTTACTGTTAAGAAGAAACGATAATAAAACCCACATTGCTGGAACTATTTCATATAAACCTATATATTGCATTATAAAACTTATGCTATGTACTTATGCTATAGTATGTCTTTGTGTATTGTACTTATGCTCTAATACTCTGTCACTGTGAAATGTTTTCCTTTAAGTATAGGGTACTGTATCACTTTCTTTGTTAATTGGAGTCAGCTAACATTAGCCATATTGTGTATATGTGTGTACATGTGGTAGTGTATAAAGATAGTAATATCCAGTGGTCCAGGGACTGATGTGAATGGCCAGTTATTCTCTGTAAAGCACTATGCAATATGTGGGATCGATTTTGATTGTAGGTAAATTGACAGCATCCCCATACCTCCCAACATGACCTCACCAGGAGGGACAGAATGCTCTGCTTCTGGATTTCCCTCTTAATTTATGATTGCCATCACCTGTGCTGAAACACCTTTCTTATCCATCAACCTGCCCAAAACAGGTGTCGTCAATCATAAATTAAAAGTCCAGAAGCAGAGTATTTTGGGTAGCCCCAGCAAGTGGTCATAAAAGCAGACAAATTCTGGATAGGGATAAGGATGTACAAGAATCCTACGTGTTTTACTTACTATTGGTGGAGTGTGACATCCTTGTTGCTAGGCAGAATTAGAGTCTGGTGTTGTCTGTCAATCAAAAGTTGGCAGCCTATAAGGTTTTAAAGGGAGGTGTTTCCGTGTAGGGTTATTTAAAGGGGGTGGCCCCTTAGGACAGCCTCTTTTCCTGCATTCGGAATGCCGCCCGCCCACCCAATATCGTGTTGTTGCTGCTTCTTGTAGCTTCTTTCCCATCCAGGGGAGGCGCAGCTTGGCGAGAGATTGCTGCAGTTTTGGTGGCCTTCTGTGGCGCAAAATGTAGTTATGGGGCACCTACCCTCCGATTGCTTGGCGAGTTTGTACTGCTTTGTGCGGGGGACCTGGGTGCTCAGTCTTGGCCCAGGAGGCGTGGTGAGTCCTCATGACACTAGTGCGTCTTTACAAGGGGGGACATCTTAGTCATCCCCTAGGGCGCAATATACTAATTAAGGCTGGTACTGAGATTGCAGCATCTCCTGGCCACCTTTACCTCATTAGGTTAATCACAATTGGAATAAATAGTTGTGACCTTTAAGACAAGCCGTTTATGTGTCTGTCTCAGTTATGTCAGTGTCGTATCACTGACCTGATTTGGGATTGTTGTGGACTCTGGGTATCTTCCGAAGATCGGGAAGAGGAACCGCAACTGGGCCGCAACAGAGATGGCCGAATGTAGGTTTTCCTCATACAGGATTCGGACAGCAGGCAGGAGGCACGTGTTGGATATTGAAGATCTCCTGAAAAACAAGAACTTGAAAGGGCTGATGAATCCTCTACAGACAGACGATAATGAACGTGGCTGGAGAACAGGAAGATTGAGAGTAGTAACCGTGGCTGGAATGCACGGTGCGGAAGCCTGTGTTTGCTGGATGCACGGTAAATTAGAGGTACAGGACGCGGTAGGTACTGACTGTGCTAGGAGATACAGAAGTGCTTGGCGGCACTGAGGTGCTTGGAGGCACGGAGGTGCTTGAGGCACGGAGGTGCTTGGAGGAGGCACGGAGGTGCTTGATGCTCGGAGGTGCTTGGAGGCACGGAGGTGCTTGGAGGCACGGAGGTGCTGTAGGCACGGAGGACTGGTGATCACCACTCTGGGGAACTGATGATACTCAGGCACTGATGCCGGGCCTGGCGCATGAATTTATACTTCCCACCACCGTCTGGTTGGTGGGAATTGCCTGATGACGTCACCCGCCCAGACGCCGGACCGAGCGCCGGGAGCCACCAGCGAGGATGGCCGCAGAGAGGACCAGCGCGCCCGGAGAGGTAAGTAAGGTGGACGGGGCGGCGGCGTGACAGTACCCTCTCCTCTATGGGTGGCCCCTGGACACTTCCCAGGTTTCGTAGGGTGCTTGGCATGGAAGATCCGGATTAGTCGAGGAGCTGAGACCTCAGAAGCTCCTATCCAACTTCTATCCTCAGGACCATAACCTTTCCATTCTACCAGATATTGCAGGTTCTTATGAAGATAACGAGAGTCCAGAATAGTTTTCATCTCGAAGTCTGTCCCAGTTTCAGTTTCTTCCGAAGTGGGGCTTGAGGGCTTAGAATGAAAACGATAAAGGATGAGAGGATGAAGGAGAGAAACATGAAAGGCATTCGGTATGCGTAGATGAGAAGGTAATCCCAACTTGCAGACCACAGGATTCAGGATTTGTAGCACAGGGTATGGACCGATGAATCTTGGGGCGAACTTCATGGTGGGTACCTTTTAGCCGGAGGTTACGTGTGGAGAGCCATACCCTGTCACCAACCTTGTATTGAGGAGCGGCTCGCCATTTCTTGTCCGCGAAGAACTTGTATCGGACAGAAACCTTTTTAAGACTAGCATGAACCTTACTCCAAATTTGTCTGAAGTGTAGTAGAGTGGAAGTCACAGCTGGAACCTCTCCTGTTGGAAGAATTGGTAATTCCGGAACTCGTGGGTGGAAACCATAGTTGATGAAGAACGGAGATTCGCCAGTGGAGGAATGAAATGAATGGTTATGTGCAAACTCTGCCCAAGGCAATAATTCTACCCAGTTGTCCTGTGAAGGGGAGAGATACAGGCGGAGGAAAGTCTCCAAATCTTGATTGACTCGTTCCGTTTGCCCATTAGTTTGGGGGTGATAAGCGGACGAAAACTTAAGTTTAATTTGTAAGGCCGAGCAGAGAGCTTTCCAAAACCTTGCGGTGAACTGTACCCCTCGATCAGAGACTATTTCTTGAGGCAACCCATGCAACCGAAAATGTTCTCGGATGAATATTAGAGCTAATTTAGGAGTTGTCGGCAGACCAGTTAATGGAACGAAGTGCGCCATCTTCGAAAAACGGTCGACGATCACCCAGACAGTGTTGTAACCATTGGAACAGGGCAAGTCGGTGATGAAGTCCATGGAAATGTGAGTCCAGGGTTTCATAGGAATGGACAGAGGACGAAGCAACCCAGCAGGAGGCAGGCGAGGAGATTTATGCTGTGTACACTGTGGACAAGAATTAACGTAATCCTGTACATCCTTCCTCATGGTGTCCCACCAGTAAGATCTTTGCAGAAACTTGTACATCTTCTGGGCGCCGGGATGATCGGAAAATTTGGAGATATGGGCCCACTGTAGTATTCTCGGCCGGAATTTAGCTGGTACGGACATTCTTCCAGGGGGAGGACCTGGAGTAGTTGAGGCAGCGGAGACAGAAATTGGATTCAGAATTAAACTCCGCTCAAAAGAATCCTCTTCATCTGTGGGAGTTTGTGAACGGGACAGTGCATCGCTTTAGTATTGAAAGTCCCGGCTCGGTACTTGATAACAAAAGAAAATCGAGTGAAGAAGAGTGCCCATCTAGCTTGGCGAGGATTCAAGCACTGTGCGGTTTTGATATACAACAAATTTTTGTGATCAGTGTAAATGGTAATCACATGTTTGGCCCCTTCTAAGAGATATCTCCACTCTTCCAAGGCAGATTTAATTGCCAAGAGTTCCTGGTCTCCAATAGTGTAATTTCATTCGACCGGAGAGAATTTCCGAGAGTGGAAGCCACAAAGGATATAATCTCTTATCCGAGGAGTACTGAGAGAGAACGGCCCCAACTCCGACCGAGGATGCGTCAACTTCTAGGAAGAAAGGTTCCTCGAAATTTGGTTGTTGGAGTACTGGAGCGGACATAAAAGCTGATTTCAAGTGGGAAAAGGCCTCTATGGCTTCGGGAGGCCACAAACCCAGGTTGGAACCCTTTCTCGTCAAGGCGGTAATGGGCGCAACAATGGTGGAGAAACTCCTAATGAATTTTCTATAATAGTTCGCAAAACCCAGGAATCTTTGTATTGCTTTCAAGGAGAGTGGCTGTGCCCAGTCCCGAATGGCGGAAAGTTTCTCCGGGTCCATGCGAATCTCCGTCCCCGAGATGATATAACCGAGAAACGGTATTGATGTTACTTCGAAGGTACACTTGGAAATCTTGGCATAGAGATGATTCTCACGTAAACGGCGGAGTACCTCTTTGACCTGTGTCCTGTGTTCAGCAAGATCTTTGGAAAAAATCAGTATATCATCCAAATATACCACGACACTTAGGTATAACATGTCTCGGAAGATTTCGTTGACAAATCCCTGGAAGACAGCAGGAGCATTGCTAAGACCTAACGGCATCACCAGATACTCATAATGCCCATCCCGGGTATTGAAGGCGGTCTTCCATTCATCTCCCTCTCTGAAGCCCTCAAATCGAGCTTGGAAAAAATGTGGGCACCACGAACTCTATCAAATAGCTCTGTGATTAGGGGCAAGGGGTATTTATTTTTGATGGTAATATCGTTTAGGCCGCGGTAGTCGATACATGGTCTTAACCCCCCGTCCTTCTTTTTCACGAAGAAGCCCACTGCAGTCGGGGAGATAGAGGGGCGAATGAATCCCTTGTGAAGATTGGACTTGATATAGTCTGACATAGCTTGTCTCTGGAAGGGACAGAGGATAAATGCGACCCCGGGGCGGCATTTTCCCTGGGATGAGGTCAATGGGGCAGACCCAAGGCCTATGGGGTGGTAACTGGTCAGCCGCCTGTTCCGAGAACACATCCTTGAACTCTTGATACGCCTCCAGAATAAGTTCTTCCTCCGCCTTAGTAGAGACACGAAGCGGATAGACAGGGGTGAGACAGGTAGCGTGACAAAAAGAACTCCAAGACCGAATCTGTGCGGTCTTCCAATCGATATGGGGATTGTGAATTTTGAGCCAAGGCATTCCGAGAACCAGATCGTGATGCATTTCCGGAATCACCAGGAACTCCAAATATTCTTGATGTAAAGCCCCGACCCGTAGTTTAACTGGGACCGTGCGCCCTGTTATGATACCCTTGGATATCCTAGTACCATTGATAGCTGTCAAAGAAATAGGCCGCTCGATGGGCCGTACTTCCAAATTCAGGCTTTGGACACAGAGAGAAGAAACGAAATTCCCCGCAGCTCCGGAGTCCAACAGGGCTTCAAAAGACTTGGAAATAGACTTGGTGGTTAAAGATACAGGGAGCAAACAGTCCGAAGTCGGAGAAGATTTGGTCGTAACCCCCAATTTGACTCCTCCGGAACAAGCTAGGCCTGCCCGTTTCCCGGATGGGATTTGCAGGACTTGATGAAGTGACCTGCAGCTCCGCAGTACAGACAGAGTTTACCCTCATGACGACGCTGTCGCTCTTCCGGAGACAATCGGAATCGGTTAATCTGCATGGGTTCGTCCGGACTTGGGACCACCGCTTGCCTTGCAGGGGGGTGCCGGAACCTAGAACGATCCGATCGACTACGTTCACCTCCACGTTCCTGCATCCGGAGATCTACCTTGACGCAGAGAGAGATCAATTCCTCTAAAGAATCCGGAAGCTCCCGGGTGACCAACTCATCCTTTAGGCGATCAGAGAGACCGTTCCAGAAAGCAGCTCTCAGAGCCTCATTATTCCAGCGAAGTTCAGAGGCAATGGTTTGAAAATGAACCACATACTGACCCACGGATCGGGAGCCTTGACGGACGCGGAGCAAGTCAGAAGAGGCCGAGGTCATCCTGCCGGGCTCGTCAAAAATTCTTCGAAAAGACGTGATGAATTCGGGGTAATTGGAAACCAGTGAATCAGAACGTTCCCATAATGGAGACACCCAATCCAAGGCAGATCCTTCCAGCAGAGAAATAATATATGCCACCTTGGACCGGTCTGTAGGAAAGTTATGTGCAAGTAGCTCGAAATGTACCTCGCATTGGTTTAAAAAACCACAACAATTTTTAGGATTCCCATTATAACGGGACGGAGTAGGCAGTTGAAGGCGCGGAGTGGCACCGGCCGATGGCTGAACATTGCTGGAAGCGGCAACTGGTGCTGCTACGGGAACTGGTGCGGGAATTACCGAGGCTAGGGACGCTTGAATCTGATCCAGACGCCCGGACAACTCCTGGAGGTACTGCATCACCTGACCTTGTGCCGCTTCCTGACTTTGTACTCGGGAAGCCAGATTCTGGATGGCACTTGATTCCGTGTTCCGATCCCCCGGGTCCATGAGGCCTGAGTATACTATCACTGACCTGATTTGGGATTGTTGTGGACTCGGGGTATCTTCCGAAGACCGGGAAGAGGAACCGCAACTGGGCCGCAACAGAGATGGCCAAATGTAGGTTTTCCTTATACAGGATTCGGACAGCAGGCAGGAGGCACGTGTTGGATATTGAAGATCTCCTGAAAAACAAGAACTTGAAAGGGCTGATGAATCCTCTGCAGACAGACGATAATGAACGTGGCTGGAGAACAGGAAGATTGAGAGTAGTAACCATGGCTGGAATGCACGGTGCGGAAGCCTGTGTTTGCTGGATGCACGGTAAATTAGAGGTACAGGACGCGGAAGGTACTGACTGTGCTAGGAGATACAGAAGTGCTTGGCGGCACTGAGGTGCTGGAGGCACGGAGGTGCTTGGAGGCACGGAGGTGCTTGGAGGCACGGAGGTGCTGAGGCACGGAGGTGCTTGATGCACGGAGGTGCTTGGAGGCACTGAGGTGCTGGAGGCACGGAGGTGCTGAGGCACGGAGGTGCTCTGAGGCACGGAGGTGCTGGAGGCTCGGAGGTGCTGGAGGCTCGGAGGTGCTTGGAGGCTCGGAGGTGCTTGGAGGCACGGAGGTGCTGGAGGCACGGAGGTGCTTGAGGCTCGGAGGTGCTTGAGGCTCGGAGGTGCTTGGAGGCACGGAGGTGCTGGAGGCACGGAGGTGCTGGAGCCACGGAGGTGCTTGGAGGCACGGAGTTGCTGGAGGCACGGAGGACTGGTGATCATCACTCTGGGGAACTGATGATACTCAGGCACTGATGCTGGGCTTGGCGCCTGAATTTATACTTCCCACCACTGTCTGGTTGGTGGGAAGTGCCTGATGACGTCACCCGCCCAGACGCCGGACCGAGCGCCGGGAGCCGCCAGCGAGGACGGCCACAGAGAGGACCAGCGCGCCCGGAGAGGTAAGTAAGGCGGACGGGGCGGCGACATGACATGTCGTTATTTATAGTGTTACGTTTATTCTTAAGTACCTAAGTTTAAAGGGGGTTTAATAATGGGAGGTTCTGTAAAAATATATTTCTGATTTAATGATTGATTCAGGTTATACGGTTTAATGGTGTTTTAGGAATTAACCAATGGAGCTTTTCAGTAATAAAACTACAGTATAGTACTGACTTGTTGGTAAACTGATCCTCTAATAAAATAAAATGTGCAGTGATCAGCTGATTTTATGTTTATGTCTTTCAAACATTCTTATTCATTTTAGAGATGAGCGGGTTAGGTTTTACTCGGTTTTACTCGGTTCTCAAAACGGCATCTAATTGGCTCACGGATGTCACGTGTTTTGGATAGCCAATAAGATTCGGTTTTGAGAACCGAGTAAAACCGAGTAAAACCGAATCCGCTCATCTCTAACATTTGATATATGTTTGTGGTGAATCGGGTTTATTTTGTTGTTGAACGGTTAATTGAACTTGTAGGGAGAGATAGTAACTAACAAGCACATCATTCCTGCACAGGTAGATGTGCTGCATATACAGTATGTGTACTAAGGTTTTGTGTCTTTATAACTCTCAGGCAATGCTGTTCCGGAAAAGAGCTTGTGGACTGGTTAATTGGCATCGGTCACCAGTCGCGCAGTCAGGCGATAGGAATATGGCAGGTGCTGGTGGATGAAGGATCACTGGTGCATGGTATTATCATTTTAACTTTAACTTGGACACTATATGAATGATATGTAGTAAACTGTATATTGTCACACTGATCAGCGAGGCAGCATCTGCTGTCATCTGAGTAGTATTTCTGTATTTTGCATTGTGGAATGCTTTTACGTCCCACTGTCCGATTTTCCATCTGCAAAAAACAATTCCAGTGTCATTCTATAGTCCGTTTAGCGCAGTCACAAGTTTGTTTCAGATCACTACATTCTTCTGATAGTCTTGCAGAGAGCTGGGGTGCATGAAATGCTGTAGCAGATGAGGATGAACGAGAACGCCTAAGAAATGTATGAGCAAAAGATTGGAATGTTGCATTTATGTCTAGTGAGAGGCGTGTCTTCCTGACTCCACATACACACACAGGAGTTTTCATAATATCCTTCCTTCCGATGTTTAACTCTTTTGCTGCCAAAACGCTTTCATCTTACCCAGCCAAAGGAAGTCTAGGGGATTTATCAAGCACACGTCTAAGGGACCCTACACACTTAAAGATATAAGTGAACGATATAAACGTTCTCGTTCTTTAATGAACGAGAACTCGTTCATATCGTTCAGTGTGTAGGTACCAACGATGAACGATGCGCGGCCCCGCGCTCGTTCACCGTTGGTGCCGGGTCGCTTATGCATGCAGACCAATATGGACAATCTTGTCCATTTTAGCATGCACTGCTATGGAGCTGGGTGGCGGGGGGAGTGAAGAAACTTCACTCCCCCCGTCACCTCCCCACCGCCGCCGGGTCACCCGTCGGCCATATCCGCCATCAGGAAGCGGTGGGTCGCTGAATGTATAGTGGGCAAAACAGTGATAGTTTGTCAAGGTTCTGCTGTATCCTAGAGATGACTGTTGTTTTTAAGGAGTATATGGTAGGATTTGTTCTACTTCTAAGTGTATGCAGTTTGAATAATGAAATTATTAGGAACAGAGAAGCCCGGCAGGAGGCGTAGACACCTTCTGTTACATTAGCATCGACTGTGTGGACTGCGTTTATCTCTGAATCAGGCCCTATGTTTCTACAGTATAGGAAATCAGGGAAGGTGCTGGATAGGAGCCCTGGACATGGTGTGCATAATGATTAAATGTAGGGTATGTTCATTTAAAATGCCCAGCACAGCGTCAGTACATTCCTTATCAAAACATGAATTCATCTTGTTGCAGTGAGACAAGAACCAAACTTCCAAGATAAAGATTCACAGTTTTACAGATTCCTTAAAGCCGAGCTGTTCCTAGAGCCAGCACTGAGTGACCGGGACACTGAGGATGAACTGCAGGAGTCTCTGGTGTTCCTCGCACAGCTTGGGCCATCAGCTCTGCTCACAATGATCCTTCGTAAGCCGTAAGTTCACATTAGCCTGTACCTCTAATGCGGACACAACAGCAATGATGCAAATGGCTCATCTGATCCCACACACATTTTGCACAACACATTGCAACATTTTTTTTACATTACATTTTTATTGAAATATGCAAACTAAATTATGGGGATACAGAAAAGAGAAAAGGGGATAACAGAACACAATGGGGATTAGGGAGACAGGTCAACCACGGGCATCAAACAGACAATAAAATAGCAATCACAAATTTTACAGATCAAGCATCTGAACCCTCCACTGGGGGCTCGTTCAAATTCAAAGGGGGGGAGCTCCTTGGAGTAAAACATGTGGGCGGAGCACTGTTACCCTCCGTGATATATACATGCCACTGAAGCCATTTCACAATGGGAGAAGAGAGGACCGTAGAATACAGAGAGCTAGATGCATCATCGAGTGGAGAGTGATAAAACGGAGTGAGAAAAAGTACCAGCCAATCAGCTCCTAACTGCCATGTCACATGCCGTGTCTGAAAAATGACAGGAGCTGGTTGGCTGGTAGTTTATCACTTTCCATTTTATCACTCTCCAAGCGATGATGCATCTAACCCGGAATCTCTCTAGTCTCCATGTCAAAATGGAATTGAGTTTTGGATATAACCTTCTCAAATGGAGGAGGGGAGGGGGATTTCCAATGCTGAGCAATAGTTGCCCTAGCAAATATTAAAATGTGATCAAGGACATGACGGGCAGGTTTGGGAACAGCACTAGGGTACCAATGGAAGAGGACTAAAGAGGAATCAGGGGTTAGTGTGAGGCTTAGAACATCCTGAACAAAGGCAAACACTTCCTTCCAGGAATTGTGCAAAACAGGGCACTCCCACACACATGAAAAGTGATACCATCAGAATGACAGAGATGCCAGCGCAGTTTGGAAGTAGTAGGCCATGTCCTATGTAGTTTAGAGGAGGTTATATACAGTCTATTCAACAGTTTAAAGTGCATTTCAGTGTGATTGGTACATTTATATAGGGAGAAGGAGGGGATGTGGATAAATTTCCACTGTTAAAGGATGAAGGTATGCAGAAGGTCAGTCTCCCATTTCAGTTAAACAGAGGATTTAACCGTTGAGTCTGGAGGGGAGAACAAACCATAAAACCAGAAAGATATGGCACCATGCATCAGGCATCAGAGAGAAACAAAGTTTATTATTTCGTAAAATTTTTTTAGTATAAGGTGATAGCAAGATGGGCAGGTGTACCATATCTCCGATGTGAAATGCCAAGCAGTGTCTATATAGGGTCCATGGCTTCTCCGATGCTCCTTGGCAATCACTCATATACAACTAGGTATCATTATTTTGTATTGATGGTCAAAAAGTACCTCTTGTATGTCGTGTGCATACAACCCATGTGGCACAGACCTATGCTACTAATAATTTGTAGGAACAAACAAAATGTTACTGCTAGATACTAGGTATTTGCCCAGAATTGATAAGGAAGGGAGAGCGGCAAAAATACCATCCGAAGGTAAATGATTTATCCTCCGCCACACTTAACCCTGACATTCTTCTTCCATCACAAGGTGTCCAGATGGTTAAATCTGATAACGATAGGAAATATTTTTAGTAGAAATGTTTCTGTGGAAGAGGGGAAATACTCAGAGCAGATCACTATTTTTAAAAATTTCCTTTACATTATATTATTGTTAGTATATGCCCGCTGAAGAGGTAACATGTTTGTTTTAATTGATTACAGTCCTTGTCACCGAACTGAAGAAGAACTGGAGGTGATATTCGAAGAATTGTTACATATTAAATCAGTCTCCCATCTCTCCAATTCGGTCAGTATTCTTGTCTGCTCAAAGTTGATAGCATACTAGCACTAGCCTCAGAAATGTAATTACAGGTTGGGTAGACTGGTAAATTTCCAGGGGCCACAAGGTGAAGGGGCCCACCTAAAATCAGTCACTAAATACTGTAGGCTAAATACGTGATTTGGCAATTCATTTCTGTGTACACAATACAATTAAGTTACAATTCAGTTCAATTAGAGTTGTGACTTCTAATAAAACGATACAATGGCCCTGGGGATAAGCAGCGCTGTGTATCTCAGCCACCGCTGCACTCAGGACGCAGCAGCACTCAGCTTCTCCTTCCTATATAAGCTCCACCCCCAGACTCCTGTGTAACGAGCCAATGGGAGTGCGGGGGCGGCCTTATACAGGAAGGAGAACTGAAGCTGAGTGCGGCATCCCAAGTGCAGTTGTGGCTCCAAATAGGAGGTCACATTTAGTATTTGCCAGGGGCCTCCAGGCCTCTAGTAAAGCCACTCACTAGCCTGTAATATAATATATAATAATGATGTCACTGGCTCTACTGAACTCATAGAACAGCAGCAGCATCCAAAAGCATAACTTAGGGCCAGATGTACTAAGCCCTGAAAACAGAGCCGTCTTAACAGCACTGTAGGCCCCTGGGCACAGCAATGCACTGGGGCCCATACCCACCCATCAGCGGTAGGGGTGGGGGGTGCTATCAGCGGCATCTTTGATGTTCCGCGGGGGGTAGGGGGGTTCTGTCTTTCACTCAGCATGTAGGACCTGGAGAAATAATTTCTGCTAATTACTCCTTTACTGCACAAATGGGGCGGGAAGGAGAACACTAAACTGTAGAAGGGGACATTGTGCTGAATGAAGGGGCCCTGGTACATGACTTCCAGGGTGGTAGGGGGTGTTTAATACACAGGGGAGGGGTGGATAGTGGAGTGGGCTTAATATTCATCATTTTCCGGGGGTCAGGGCAGCTTGCTTTACTGCAGATATCTCCAGTTCCTGGAAATAGATTTCTTATCTTTAATGGGATAAAAAAAACTAGAGTTCCACCTTTCAGGAGATACTAGGGACTTGGGGATCAGACTTCAGGAGCCAGAGCAATCCACCAACAAATATATAAAACTGCATATTAGGCGTTTGGACCTGGAGCAGAGACCAGCTGCTTGAAGGCTGATATTTCTGGATCTGGGCATAGTAGAGACAAGCTGCCATTGTCCACTGAAAGGGGAGAGTCTCAGCTTTTGGAATGTACCCTCAGAAAAACTCTATGTCAGACAGAACCCCAGATATCTGGCAGGGAAGAACAATTAACAGGCTTGGATGGGGACCACTGCTTTGAAGTCAGATATCTCCGGTTCCCCTGGGCCAATTTACAAAAATCTGGTACCCCTGGAAAGAGGGGACCCTCAGCTATCAGCCTAGGGGGCCCTTGGGAAGAGCCCATTGAGCCCATATGAAAAGACGGCCCTGCCTGAAAAGTGATAAATGCCACGATGATAAAGTAACAGCCAGTCAGCTCCTATCTGCCATGTCACAGGCTGGGTTTGAAAAATGACAGTTAGGGGCTGGTTGGCCGGTGCTTTATCACCATGAAATGTATCACTTTTCAAGGCTTTGTACATCTGGCCCTAAGTCTTAAACTTAGCTGGGTACACACTGGAGCGATGTCGGCAATATATGCCATTTCGTAACGACATACCGCCTACATCAGTCAGTGTGCATGGGGGAATGAGTGCTCCCGTGGTCGCTAGTGACGAAGGCTTGGCTTGATATGCATCAAACCAAGCGATATTGCTAGCGTCCTGTAGTATGCTAATGAAGGATGGAACATGATCGTACTGTTCTTCATTAAAGTCGCTCCAATGTGTAGACACAATCTGGGCTGATGGGCATTCTTTCCAATGTCAGAATGAATGCCCGTCGCTACTGTGTACACCCAGCTTTAGTTGTAAGAAACCTTCTAGAGAGATAAAGTAAAGTTGCCCGTAGCAACAAATCAGATTCTAGCTATCAATAATCTAGCACATTCTATTAAAAGACAAAAGCTGATTGGATGCTATGGGCAACTTCTCCATTTCAAATCTCTTGAGGGCTTGATGCATGTTCCCCTTAGTTACATACCAGACAAACAGAAAATGTATTGGTCCTATGGTCCTCTGTTAAACCAGAAGGCTGATTTATATCTTAGTCCTGCCAAAACTTTTCTTCATTCACCTTAATTTTCTTCTAACCCTTACCATAGTTTCATTTTAATACAGTCCATTTTATTTAACTTAATGAGCAAACATTGTCATATGTGTGAACTCAAATAGATCCATTTGCGGCACTTGGTATCCAGTTCATCTGGATTCATCTGGATGTATTATGTGGCAAAACGGGGGAGAAGTGATATAACGTGCGCTGATACCGCTTCTCCCCTATGTATTAATGCGGTGGTGAGTGCTACAAGGCAGGAGTGCCCCTGTCATTCTCAGCGCTGCTATCTGTAAGATAGTGTACCAATGTGTGGAGCAATTTAGGAGTGGTCAGTAGCACTGACTGTTCCAACCCCTGCAGCTAGCAATTACGACAGCTGCAGGTGTCGTTGCCTCATTCACAGCCACTGTAGTGGCTGTGGCGGCTGCCGGGCTCCAGGCTGCATGGCAGATCTCACGATGTTTGCGAGATCTTGCACATGCCCACTGGATCTGGCCGAGGGTGAGACACAAGACATTAGCAGTAGGCTGATGTGATGTGGGAGTCTGACAGGCATCGCCAGAGGGAGTTTTCACTCTCCCTATCTGGTAGTCGAGTTGGTGCTACTGCTTCCTTCTTTGCCTTGATAAAGAGGCGAAGCTGGAAGAGCTATAATATAATCCGTGACGCTATAGTACATTTACCCCTCTGTCCGTTTCTGTGCATAACCAGTATAAATCAATCATCTACAACTGCACATTTCTGTGAGGATTATTATTGAAAGAAGAACCTATCTTACAATTCAGTATTTAATATCCTAATAATAAACTTTGTGTTAACTCTTCAGGTGAAGAAGGAATTAGCATCTGTGCTGGTGTTTGAGTCTCACGCAAAAGCTGGAACAGTGTGTAAGTGTCTTTAATGTGGAACTGTCATCTGGGGTTTTATTTAGTTTAAGAAAATGCATTTTATTTTAGATAACTCATTTAAAAAAAATGAACCTTTGCAGTTAGAAATACATTAATCGCCATGTCTCCTAATGGCTACAGTATTTCAAGGTAAATAATAACATTTATTGCATAGTATCCTTATGTGTTTGTGTGCTTTACTGCTTGCCATTTAGACTGTAAGCTCTGCAGTATCAGGAACCCCAAGGTGCTATTATTACTATTGAACATATTCCTTACATTATGCAATTATGGAGGCATGTAAGACATGTAAGCAGTGTACACTGGTGGCGCCATATCCATAACCTTTACTTATATATACAGATATTTCGCATTCAATACAAACAACTTGATAATATTGGGGCCTAATTAGTGCAATCAGCAGATGACTGCATACACTGGAAGATCCTGACTGGATTATTCGCCCATACACACATTTTGGGCCTGCTCGTCCTTAACTGGTCACATTGGCTTTTTAAATTGTCATTTTAGTGGCCACCTGCAGTGATCTATAAACATGCAAATTCTACACAGAAAATGAAAGAAGCAAAGTGCACATTAATTATGAAAGTAAGTAATTAGTAAAGAGAATAAGGCCCTGATTGAGAGGAGTACGCACTAGTGATCTCAGATGTAGTTGAACAATTATTTGCTAGTGCACATGCGTCTAAGTCGTACCGTGCGTGAGTCCTGATTGTGTCCGTGCAGAGTCACAGTTGTGATGTCAGGCGCACACAGGGAGAAGTCTGCTAAAGATGTACCAGTCTGTATTATTGTGTGTTCAGACTAGAAATGTGCAGTTCGGATGGGCCCAGATTCTCCTGCCAAATTCTGGTTCCAAAACATCATCTTTTGGCGCCAAAATGTCATTTTTGTCCATGGAAGATGATGTTTTCTCACCAAAATGTCATCTTCCATGGACAAAAATGACATTTTGCCACCAAAAGATTACGTTTTGGAATCCGAATTTGGCAGGGACAATCCGAGCCAAATCCGAACTGCACATCTCTAGTTCAGACGCTGTAAGTGGGAATCTCAGTCCTTGCACATTAGGAAGCACGGATCAACAAAAGGGAAGGACTTTATAGCGACATTTGCATAAATTTGCAGACGGGTGACCACGAACAGACGCAGCTAAATCAGGCCCTAAGTGCCAGATTCAATGAGTGACAGATAACATATTATTGATAAAACACAATGCATGAAACAGTGCGTGCCTACTTCACAGAATATTCTTAATTTTATCTAATTAGGGAAGGAGATTCACTTATGAAAAATGTGGGATAATAAAACTTTCTGTTTAAAAACAACAAATGCACAAATCTGTAGACAATACTGGCAAACATTACAAATTGCTTAAAAAAAAAGTCTAAAAATAGAGGGTGTCCTATCACCCCGGCTTGCACCAGAGCATTACAGCCCTCTGCACCTCCCTCTCAAGGGTCTCTCAGGAGGCCCAGATAAAATAGTCTGACTACCCAGAAATGCCTTTTTTTCCTATAGTAAATGCAAATGTAAATATATCGCATGATTAATGGAATTGATGAGATATAATGAAATACCTGTAATTATACATCTAAGGTCATATTGACACTGGTCAATAGACATTGCTATCCTTCTATTTCCTTTACTCATATATTTAAAATTAAATATTATACCAAAGTGAGTTTTTATTCGTTAGTAGTGTACACTTCTTATGGCCAATGATTTCCTTACTGTCTTACCTGATTGCTTATTGTCTTCAGCAGATCATATCTACATGGATAATTTATAGGCTTCTTCTGTTTGTTTTTACTTTGCAGTGTTTAGCCAAGGTGATAAAGGCACTTCTTGGTACATTATATGGAAAGGTTCAGTGAATGTGGTCACCCATGGCAAGGTATGTCTCACTTCACTACACGTCTTCTCAGGGATGTAAGAACTTTGTGGGCTCCATAGCAAGGTTTTGAAGCGGCCCACCAATGCTTCTAGAGAACCCCCTCTGTCTGCAGTAGCTGTTCATTGTATGCCTCATAGTAGCCCCCTAGCTAATGATATGTCCCATAGTAGTGCCCTTTTTATTCCCCCTAGTAGTGTCTTGGTTCTTTTTATGCCCCATAGCAGTGCCCTAGTTCTTTTTATGCCCCATAGTAATGCCCTAGCTCTTTTTATGCCCTAAAGTAGTGCCCTAGTTCTTTCTATGCTAAACAGTGCCCCGAGTTCACATTATGCCACATTGTAGTTCCCCAGTTCACATTCTACTGTCACAACTGAGGGCTGGTGTTGGTAGCGGGAAGACTCAGTTGTAGGGGCTGACGGGTACTTAAACTTAGGAGGTGAGATGGGACTCCCAGACATGCGCAGAGGCTGCAGCACCTATGCCCGAAGGCGTGACCACGACAACTGAAGATAACTTTGAAGATTTTATTAAATAATAAAAGTCATGAAAAGTGTAACAAAACTATAACCATGAAAAGAGTCTCTGAATTCCAACTGGTTTGAGACCAGTAACTTGGAAAGTAGTTGAAGGTATTTAATGACGCTTGAGAACGTTGAAGGAATATTATAATGATGCTAGAGATCGCAGGAATAGCACTTAGCTGTAATGTTGAATACTGAGAACAATGAAGAGAGTTCCGCTGGAGAAGTTACTAGTAGCCAAAGTATATACTCTGCCAACACAGGGTGCAGTAGCAGGAAAGTCAGGCTGCACCACCGAGGGTTATCACAGGAGAAGCAGACTGCACCGCAGAGCGTTATCACAGGAGAAGCAGGCTGCACCGCAGAGAGTTATCACAGGAGAAGCAGACTGCACCGCAGAGAGTTATCACAGGAGAAGCAGACTGCACCGCAGAGAGTTATCACAGGAGAAGCAGACTGCACCGCAGAGAGTTATCACAGGAGAAGCAGACTGCACCGCAGAGCGTTAGCACAGGAGAAGCAGACTGCACCGCAGAGAGTTATCACAGGAGAAGCAGACTGCACCGCAGAGCGTTAGCACAGGAGAAGCAGGCTGCACCGCAGAGAGTTATCACAGGAGAAGCAGACTGCACCGCAGAGTGTAGACACAGGGGAGTCAGGCTGTACTGCAGAATATAACCCAGGAGAGTCTCTAGTGAAGCTGTAGACTGGAATCACTGAACAGACAATTGAAGCACTGACAACTTCCTGGGCGCTGGGACAAGATATTTATACCAGCTGGTGAACAGGCATTGGCTAACAACTTGACACAGACAGCAACAGCGCTGCGGATTGGTAAAAGGAATAACGTGACTTTATCCAACATGGCTGCGCCCATGTCAGTGTTTGAAGGGGAAAGAACCATGTGCCAAACAACAATGGCGGCGGAGGCCGCGGCAGCAGAACACTCCACGCCACACGCACAGCGGCCACAGGGATGACAGCAGCGGCCGGGGTTCACAGAAGACGCCACACTCAGTCTCCGTGCGGCAGGATCGCGGGTGCGGCGGTGACGGCCGCGACGGGGCTAGGAGCGCCACACTAAGCTAAGTGAAATCACTAAGAAGGCCGCTGAGCCGGCGCTACGGGTAACACAAAAATGAAATGCAAAACACAACATAGTTATGACCCGGGCCTGGCACGCTGAGCCAATCTCAGGAGACAACTGACTGTCAGAAAAGGGCGACCAGTCACCCGGATCGTGACATCTACTATCTCTTTCTGTATTAAATACAGTGTCATCTGTTATCATGCCATTTTCACTGATGCCAATGTGAGCTCAAAGCAAGAGAAGTGGGACTATGAAGTGAGCCCCTTAAGACTCTGGGAACCCGGAGCACTGGTACCTTCTGCACCCTCTATAGTTTTGCCCCTGTATTTTCTTATTCTTCACTTACAGTCTTATTTGATAGCTTGATCATGAAGTAGAGTTTCATGAATAAAGAGGAGCTAGCGGTGATATTACTGTAGTACTTTTGTGTTGGAAGTTTGTTGTGTAAATGGGTGTTCCCAGGCATTGTATAATGTGTGGATTAATGCTTCCCACACTCATACTGACAATCTCTGTGTTAGGGTCTGGTCACTACACTTCATGAAGGAGATGACTTTGGGGAGCTGGCTCTTGTGAATGATGCCCCGAGAGCAGCTACCATCGTATTACGAGAGGACAACTGTAACTTTCTGCGAGTAGACAAACATGACTTCAATCGGATTCTTCGGGTTAGTGAATATATAAAAATGTTACAACTATGCAAGAATGATACTTGCTATACATCATCCATGTTTTATTTACACATATGCATATATAACAGAATGAGTAAATAAATAATACTACTGATTGCTTACAACCATATACATATGTACAGTATGTGATCTTGTCTACAGGACGTAGAGGCTAACACTGTGCGTCTAAAGGAACATGGAAAGGTTGTATTGGTCTTGGAAAAAATCCCTCAAGTATCTGGGAATAACCTGCAAACAGCGATACCTGGCAATAACAAGTAAGTCCATGACACAGCTCACACATGGGGAGATGTATCAAAGCTTGGAGAGAGATAAAATACCAACCAATAAGCTCCTACCTGCCATGTTACAGGCTTTGTTTGAAAAAATGACAGGAGCTAATTTTTTGGTACGTAATCTCTCTCCACTGTATCTCTCTCTAAGCTTTGATAAATCTCCCCATATACATGATAGACTGTTGTGTTGTTTTTATTATTTTTGCTAGATTCATGTATGAAAGGAGAGATCATATTAAGAAGGATTATTTCAAGTTTCTTGCCATAAATAAATTATAATCAACGTATTAAATATATATAAGAAAACAAGTAATAATTTTATCCTATATGATTACAGAGGTGAGAACCAATTAAAAAACATTGGATCTAATGTGAGAAAAATTTAGATAATATTTAATTTTTTTAAGTTATAGTCTCGCATCTGTTGGGGTTATCAGTGTAGGGAAGATGTTCTGGCTGAGCATGTGCATTGGTAAAGAAGGAGTCCCACCGAGACTATTAACAAGATTAGGGAAGATATTTTTAATTTGTCTTATCTCTATAGTACTTCAAATACTGAGCAGAGCTATCTATACTTCGCCTGCTGAGCTATCTATACGTCCCATGGTAAGCAGAGCTACTGTATCTGTATGTCAGATGCTGAGCAGAGCTATCTACACTTCACATGTTGAGTAGCTATATCTATACTTCATATGCTAAACAGAGCTATCTACACTTCACATGTTGAGCAGCTATATCATTATCTATACTTCATATGCTAAACAGAGCTATCCATACTTCACATACTGAGCAGAGCTATGTACACTTCGCCTGCTGAGCCATCTATACGTCCCATGGTAAGCAGAGCTAATGTATCTGTATGTCAGATGCTGAGCAGAGCTATCTACACTTCACATGTTGAGTAGCTATATCTATACTTCATTAGCTAAACAGAGCTATCTACACTTCACATGCTGAGCAGCTATATCTATACTTCATATGCTAAACAGAGCTATCCATACTTCACATACTGAGCAGAGCTATGTACACTTCGCCTGCTGAGCCATCTATAGGTCCCATGGTAAGCAGAACTACTGTATCTGTATGTCAGATGCTGAGCAGAGCTATCTACACTTCACATGTTGAGTAGCTATATCTATACTTCATTAGCTAAACAGAGCTATCTACACTTCACATGCTGAGCAGAGATAGCTATACTTCCTATGGGTATCCGATCTATAGATCTACACTAAAAAGGTCTACAGTCAATAGGTTTACCACTAATGGTAGACATGCATTAGGTCTACAGGGTCAAAACGTTGACAGGGTCTATGTATTTATACGTCATATGCTGAGCAGAGATATCTGTACATCACAAGCTGTGCATAGTTATGTATACTTAACAATTTGAGTGCCGGTATGCAGTCACAAAGTAGTCAAACAAAATGTCAACATTCACAATGTCAGTTGCACAAAGTCGACATTTTTTTCCATTATGGTAAGGCTTAAGGTTATCATTGGGTTAGGGTTACCATTAGGGTTAGGGATAGCAACGATGTTGACATTTCAACATGTCAACATAATGAGCAATAGCAATTCATGTACTAATAATCATTATTGACAACAGAACTATCTCACCTTCGGTGCCTACTTATCCCTTTGTTTTGGCTTCTGAACAAATATTAAAATCTATGAAACTTGCTGAATTGGTTTTATTATGGTCTTATCATGTGAGTAACACCCAGTAAGACTGCAATCTAATGGTGTACTCCATACTTTGTAGGTACACAGTTATGTCTGGAACAGCTGATAAAATCCTGGAACATTTGCTGGAGACCATGAAGTTGGATTCAACTCTTAATAATCCAGAAGGTAGGGACACAGGGAAGAGGTTAAAATACCACTAGTCAGGATCCCGACAGTCACAATGCCGACGCCAGAATCCTGACTAGCGGTGAAGTACTGCCGCCGGAATACCGGCTCCATAGTCTGTTCTCCCTCTGTGGGTGTCCACGACACCCATAGAGAGAGAATAGAACCTGTGGTGAGCGCAGCAAGCCCGCAAGGAGCTTTTTAGCACTCGCGCCGCTGCCGGCATTTTGGCGTATGGGATCCCGCTGTTGGGATCATGACAACCGGGATCCTGTCCGCCGACATTTCATACTGATCCCGGGACACAATCCGAACCCATATACTTTAGGTGACAAATATTAAAAATGATGATGGGGAAAGCGTATGAACCCAAACCGTGTTTCGTTTTTGGGGGCTTACTTATTAAGCAATTCTGTCCTTACAATAAATTAAACTGCTGTTTCCTCATGTGTAAGGAAAGAATTAAGGGGTTTATTTATTAAGCCTCGGAGAGAGAGAAAGTGGACGGATATAAAGTACCAGCCAATCAGCTCCTAACTGCCATGTCACAGGCTGTGTTTGAAAACACTGTAACGTAGCATTTTGTATGAAGATAGACAGGCTGAGCACCGTGTGCTTGTGTCCCGTGCAGGCTGCGGCTGCTGATCCCTGGGGAAGCCAACACATACAGTATGTTACATCCAACTTTGCATGCATGTTTATATGTGCTGGCTATCTCCCCACTGCAGTCTTTGGTTGGCGCTGCAGCCACCGCTGGTTATAATTGACAATGTGGTACGTTCCATCTTTGTGGCTTTTAAGACTTTTTTTATTTTTCTTTCTGATGGAAAAAGGCATGGAATTTAAATTTAAGAATTGTAGAAAGGCCTCTTTTTTTACAGTACAAAACAGGGGAACTGATGACGACATTCAGGACCTGACTTTAGGCAACTGCAGGAGGTCTTACTTTACACCCAAAGCTCACTAAAAGGTCATCCCTTTTATAAATTAATTTCATATTGTATTGATTATTATCAGAGCCGGCCCTAGGCATAGGCAAACTAGGCAATTGCCTAGGGCATTTGGAATGCCTAGGGGCACAAGCAGCTTCTGCTGATTAAAAGGATATGTGGCATGCCTATATTCTGTGCGTGACTGCGGCTGTATCTGCACATGAAATGCTACATTACAGTGTATTCCTGGAAATTTAGCATTTCGTATGCAGACACAGCCACAGTTGCACTGGTACTGTGTGATGTAATGTGAATAAGGGACACTATCGCATGATATAATGTGAACAAAGTTGCATTACTGTGTGGCGTAATTTAAATTGGGGGCACTATTGTGTGGCCACGCCCCTTCCCAGCAAGAACATGCCCCTTATTGGGCTGTGCACCGAATGTGCGCACTGTTTCTATTTAAAATATAGGGGGTAGGATGATCAAAATGAAGACTGCTATGGGTGAGTGGGGCAGGGTCAGAAGAGGAACTAATAGTGGTGGTGCTAGGGGGCACCAGCCAAAATTTTGCCTAGGGCATCATATTGGTTAGGGCCGGCTCTGATTATTATCATTTTCCCTGAATCATCACTTGGTGGCATATACTATGCAAAAGTTTTAGGCAGGTGAGGGAAAAATGCTGCAAAATTAGAAGTGTTAATAGTTTATTTTTATCAGTTAACAAAATGCAAAGTGAATGAAAAGAAGAGAAATCTAAATCAAATCAATATTTGGTGTGAACACCCTTTGCCTTCAAAACAATTACAATTCTTCTAGGTACACTTGAACACAATTTTTGAAGAAACTCTGCAAGGAGATTGTTCCAAACATCTTGGAGAGCTAACCACAGATCTTCTATAGATGTAGGCTTGCTCAAATCCTTCTTTCTCTTCATATAATCCCAGACAGACTCGATGATGTAGAGATCAGGGCTCTGTGGGAGCCATATCATCACTTTCAGGACTTTATGTTCTTCTTTACACTGAAGATAGTCCTTAATGATATTGGCTGTATGTTTGGGTTCGTAATCCTGCTGCAGAATAACGCTAAACGCTAAAGCTGCACTGGCCGGGAGCTACTCTTGAAGTGCAAAGGCATCGCCGCTGTGCGATGCCTTTGCACTTCTGCGAGGGGGGGCCGGACTAACATGCGGGGTGGGCTAGCCCTGTGCTGGGCGTCCCCCTGCATGTCAGGGAAGAAGATCGTAGCTGTGTTACATTTAGCACAGCTACGATCAACTCGGAATGACCCCCCAAATCCCCAGTTCTATTTGCTGAATTGCAGCCCAAACTTGCAAGAGACCTCCACCAAGCTTCACTGTTGCCTGCAGACACTCATTATTGTACCGCTCTCCAGCTCTTCAGTGAACAAACTGCCTTCTGTTACAGCCAAATATTTCAAATTGTGACTCTTCAGTTCGGAGCACCTGCTGCCATTTTTTTGCACCCCAGTTCGTATGTTTTCGTGCATAGTTGAGTAGCTTGGCCATGTTTCCACATCGAAGGTATGGCTTTTTACCCGCAATTCTTCCATGATGACCACTTCTGGCCAGACTTCGCCGAACAGTAGATGGGTGTACCTGGATTCCACTGGTTTCTGACTGTTAATGATGATATGGTCTCAACAGAGCCCTGATCTCAACATTATCGAGTCTGTCTGGGATTACATGAAGAGACAGTGGTTAGTTCTTCAAGATGTTTGGAACAATCTCAGAAGAAGCAGAAGAAGAAGAAAATGTTACCCCTAAACAATGTTTATTCTAACTCTAAAGTTCTGTGTATACACAGCATTATGTTTCCTAACAGTTACCCTATTTAGGGTTAATTTTCTGGTGGTCATTTACAATAGTTGCACTGCCTACAATCAGATAAAAAATGTTCCAGGATGGAAGTTTTTTTATAACTTATACTCTAAAAGTTTTACATGTTAACCTTTTTTTTTTGTTCCCCCAGACTCTTTTGCTGTGGAATTCCTCTTGACGCACAGTGTGTTTATTCCAACAAACCAGTTGTGCCAAGCACTGCTCCATCAGTATCCTTGAAAAGTTCTGATCAAACCTGCTGCACCAGGAAAATGACAAAAAAACCAAGACACGGAATGCTAGTGCTAGGATTTAGGGGGTAATACAGACCTGATCGGTAGGGTGCGTTTTTTGCATCCCTGCCTACAGGGGGTGGGTATTGTGTGTGTGTAGGTGTGCGGTCACGTCAGAAATCCTCCCACAAAATGCCCGGTCCCTCCTGCGTTTTTCCGGACACTCCCTAGAAACGGTCAGTTGCCACCCACAAACGCCCACTTCCTATCAATCTCCTTGCGATCGCTGGTGCGTTCGGAATTTTGACACTCCCCCCGTTGTTGCGGTCAGTCGCGTCTGCACATTGCATTTGCATACGCATGTGCAGTTCAGACCTGATTGCAGCCTGTGAGAAAACGCACTGCAGCGGTCAGGTCTGAATCGGCCTCTTAGTTCCCATACTTAATCGATTAAATGTAACTATTAAACTCAGCAAGACAGCACAACCCCGAAACAAATCAATATTTGCTTGTTATTGTAAAGCTTAGCAGAATAACTGGATACAAAAAAATGAAAAGCTTGAATTCACACGAGGTCCACATGGCAAAAGTTGCAACATATAAATATTTATTTTAAAAAGTCAGGTCAGTTTTTTAAATTCATCAGTTTTTCCTGATTGTAAACCCACTGTAATACTTCACCTTGAATCCACAAGGTTTAGAAGTTACTGAGCCACCCTCAATTTCCCCCTGCCTCTACAGGTTACTGCTGTATGTTATGCATACCTCCCAAACAGTCTATTTCAGTGGGACAGCCTCGATTTCAGAGGACTGCCCCGCGATCGGGACGTTCTGGCCAATCTACAGTAGGTTGGGAGATATTTACATAAAACTCCATAAAATGGCTTTTTATGTGAAAACCACCAACCAGGAGCATGATTCCCCAAGAGTGACATAGCTGCTCAGCCTTGTGAATTACCATTGGCCGATGTCGGCAGCTGTGTTATGTCCACTCATGATTATTAATAAAAAAAGGGCAGCATGTAACAGAGGCAGAATCATGGTGTGAGGAGGGGGACAGTGCAGCAAGCCAGGGCCGTCTTAACAGCAGTGTAGGCCCCTGGGCAAAGCAGTGCACTGGGGCCCCTACCCATTCTCCAGCGGTAGAGGTGGGTGGTGCAATCAGTGGCAGCTGTGATTTCCCTGGGGTGGTAGGGCTTTTCCTATCTTCCGCTCAGCATGTAGGACCTGAAGCCAGCCCCGCCGCTACCCGCTCAGCAAAGGGATACAGTGCAGGGAGGCACCAGGCTGGAGAAGCGCTCTCACTGCTCTGCATCCCTGTGCTGAGTTCCCCTGCTGGTGCCGGCTGCTGCTGTGCCTGTCACACTACAGACACAAGCAGCGGCGCCGGCAGCTTGAAGAGTGCTTTCCCCTCTCCCCGTCAAAGCAGCAGCATTGTGTGTATAAGAAAAGAGGGTGGAGCTAAACGGAATGGAGCTACATGGGGCGTAGGGGCGGAGCTACACAGGACAAGGCTGCTGTGTGTGAAGAGGGAGAGGATGCTGCTTCAGATCTGGCAAGCCAGCTTTAGTTAAGTGGAGGGAAAAAGTGAGTGAGTGAAAGTGTGTCTGTGTGTGTCTTGGGATTGTGTGTATAAATTGCACTACTATTGGGGACATTATGTATAACTACTACTGGGGCACTATATATGATTAGTGGCGCTACTACGAGGGGCACTGTGTATAAGCAGCACAACTACTAGAGGCACTGTGTATAAGCAGCACAACTACTGGGGGCACTGTGTATAAGCAGCACAACTACTGGTGGCACTATACGTATAAACAGCGCTATTCCTGGGGGCACTATGCGTGTGAACGGCACTCCTACTGGGAGCACTATGCATGTCAGTGGCGCTACTACTGGGGGCACTATGCATATAAGCGGCGCTACTACTGGGGGCACTATGCGTATAAGCGGTGCTATTCTTGGGGGCAGAAATAAGGTAAGAAATACCCAAAGGTATTCGGGCGCTGTGAGGCGAGCTGATTAGCTAAGCAGCAGCCAATGGTACGGGAAAGTCACTCCCTGAAAGGAGATTACAAGAGAAGAAAGAGGCTGCGCTGGCGGAGGAAAGAACAATATAAACACTAAATGTGTAATTTAAAAAATTTATTATAAAACAATATTCTTTAAAAAACTGTACTTCTGTGCAAGATAATGTGCCAAATATATGCAGAAAAAATGGAATTTACCAGTAATATGCAAAAAAAGGAGTTTACCCAAAGGTTGTTGTACAGGATTAGTGGAATGTGTTCTATAAAGTCCGTTCCTTATTTTGCCCATAAGTATTGTATCCAGTTGTAATCCAATAAGGAGGGTCCCTTTTAGATGTTACTGAAGAGAGTCCATGGAAAGATTCCATATACCGCTAGAGGGTTGGTGCAGTGTCCCATAGATGGTGATTACCTCATGCAATGCGGAATTAAGCTGGTGCCTCTCTCTGACTCCTCTGGATAGCTGGTCAGTGGAATGGGCTGGTTTGGATCCAATTCAGAGATATCCTGTTCCAACGGGTAAATACCTGACGCGTTTCGCTGCATAGACCTTACAGTTTTTTTTTTGTTTTTTTTAAAGCTGTAAGGTCTATGCAGCGAAACGCGTCAGGTATTTACCCGTTGGAACAGGATATCTCTGAATTGGATCCGAACCAGCCCATTCCACTGACCAGCTATCCAGAGGAGTCCGAGAGAGGCACCAGCTTAATTCCGCATTGCATGAGGTACTCACCATCTATGGGACACTGCACCAACCCTCTAGCGGTATATGGAATCTTTCCATGGACTCTCTTCAGTAACATCTAAAAGGGACCCTCCTTATTGGATTACAACTGGATACAATACTTATGGGCAAAATAAGGAACGGACTCTAGAGAACACATTCCACTAATCCTGTACAACAACCTTTGGGTAAACTCCTATTTTTGCATATTACTGGTAAATTCGATTTTTTCTGCATATATTTGGCACATTATCTTGCACAGAAGTACAGTTTTTAAAGAATATTGTTTTATAATAAATTTTTTAAATTACACATTTAGTGGTTTATATTGTTCTTTCCTCCGCCAGCGCAGCCTCTTTCTTCTCTTGTATTCTTGGGGGCACTATGCGTGTCAGCGGTGCTACTACTGGAGGCACTATGCATATAAGCGAAGCTACTATTGGGGGCATTATGCATGTCAGCGGCACTCCTACTAGGAGCACTATGCATGTCAGCGGCACTCCTACTGGGAGCACTATGCATGTCAGTGGCGCAACTACTGGGAGCACTATGCATGTCAGTGGCGCAACTACTGGGAGCACTATGCATGTCAGTGGCGCAACTACTGGGAGCACTATGCATGTCAGTGGCGCAACTACTGGGAGCACTATGCATGTCAGTGGCGCAACTACTGGGAGCACTATGCATGTCAGTGGCGCAACTACTGGGAGCACTATGCATGTCAGTGGCGCAACTACTGGGAGCACTATGCATGTCAGTGGCGCAGCTACTGGGGGCACTATGCGTATAAGCGGTGCTATTATTGGGGGCACTATGCATGTCAGCGGCACTACTACTGGGGGCACTATGCGTATAAGCGGCGCTACTACTGGGGGCACTATGCATATAAGCGGCGCTACTACTGGGGGCTCTATGCATGTCAGCGGCGCTACTACTGGGGGCACTATGCATGTCAGTGGCGCAGCTACTGGGGGCACTATGCGTATAAGCGGTGCTATTATTGGGGGCACTATGCATGTCAGCGGCGCTACTACTGGGGGCACTATGCATGTAAGCAGCGCTACTCCTAGGGGCACTGCATATAAGCGGCACAACTACTGGGGTCACTATGCATATAAGCGGCGCTACTACTGGGGGCACTATGCATATAAGCGGCGCTATTATTGGGGGCACTATGCATATAAGCGGCGCCAGAGCTGGCCCTAACCAATATGATGCTCTAGGCAAGAGTTTGGCTGGTGCCCCCTAGCACCACCGCTGGTTCTGCCTCTGACCTTGCACCTCTTTCCCAGCACCAACACCCCTCACCCATAGCAGTCCTTGTACCCCTATATTTTAAATAGGAACAGTTCGCACATTTGATGCACAGCCCAAAAAGGGGCATCTTCTTGCTGGGAAGGGGCATGGCCACACAATAGTAACCCCAATTCCAATTACGCCACACAGTACTGCAACTTTATTCACATTTTATCTTGCGATAGTGTCCATAATTCATATTAGATCCCACAGTAGTATCACTTTACCTTATAAACGTTACTCCTCACAGTAAAGCCCCTTATTCACATTACATCACACCGAATTGCTCCTTATTCACATTACACCACACCTTATTGCTCTTTATTCACATTAGATGTGACAATGCTAAATTCCTTGTCGTATAAACAACCCTTTATGAAGCTAAGAACACTGTACGCTGTTTGCTCAAGAAGTACCGTAATGGTACGCTATTGGCGTAGCGATCGCTCAGCCGTAGGCGAGACGCTCAAGCGTCACGTTCGCTCACGGCCCAGTGATCACAGGACACGTTATTGGTTATGTCTAGGGGAATGATTCGCTGTAGCGTAGCATACGCTCGAGACCACGAGGAGGTCACCAGCGATGCAGACGCTTACAACACTATACCTTTATGTTAAAACCTTATACCAATGAAATACACTGAATACCTTAATGTGAGTACAGGGTGTAAGTGCAACCTTGTGTAACCTGACTATCTACAAAGCTGCTTGAGCGTCACCGACGCTCAAGTGAACACTTAACACTATAGAAAATACACAGATGCTGGTTTAGGTTCCAAAGCCTATTAACTGTATTATATCTAATATACTTGTAAAAGGGGATAACAGTACAAATGATACACTACAATATAACAGAGACTTCCTAACCACAGAACTAAACAATAAATACAAAAAGACAATACTACACTGACCTAAATACAATACAATACAATGCTATAATACTATGAGAGATATAAGGGAAAAGAGGAGAGAGAGAGATAGAGAGAGAGAGAGAGAGAGAGAAATTGGCTCACAGAAAGACAATGATAACGTTAAATAAGAGACAACATGGTTGCAGATAAAACTACACATGTGAGAGACAATCGCTGCGCAGTTAGTCAATGCTGAATACAGCATGGGATGGAAGCTAGACTCCATTTTGAGAAAACTCCCATAATTCCAAAGACTGCACCACATGGCTGAAAGGGGGAGGGGAAGACATCCAGCAGCAGCCATTTTAGATTTGCAGGTCCAAACACATGGCACTCTATACTAAACCACAATCACATAGCAGAAAACACAAGACTCCATTTTCTTCCAAAATGTCCAAGCCTCAAAACAATGCATATGTTCTGATTTTACAATTCCAAACCATCTAAAACACCTTTCACAATGTAATCCAACTTCCTAGAACCATCTCATAATTTCACATCCCAAACAACTTCAGTATCTCAATAACCAGAGCATATTCATCACAAGACCAGATCACAATGTAATTAACACAAACGTAACTGCATGGTGGTATTTATGATTAACAGGATATATATTATAACTAACCAGCACAATCTATTTTAAATCTCCATTGGCAAACAAATACCACAAATATTATGCTACAGATTGTATACTGTTCCAATTCATCACGGACTTCACAGAGTATCCACAAACACCCAACAATCACACAACCAAGTTACAATATCCTATTTAAACCAGAAAGCAATCTATCTGTTTCCTTATCTAGCCATGTGAGGTTCAATACTTAGCCTTTAGTTTGGAGGATGTCCTGGGGATTCAGCCGCCATGCTGCTTGGTGCCAGGTAGCTGTGTGTGTGTCTGTGAGTGTAGCTACATTACATCTGTTCTCTGAGGCCACACCTGACCACTACCTTCCTGTTTGACCAGTACCTGGGGGAGGGGTCTTTCTTTCTCCTTTGTATTGAGTCACCATTCTCTTTGTATATGCTAATCAGGTTCAGCCCTGAAAACTTAGTAAAAGGTTGTCTTGAGCATCATATTGTTCTAACAATATGATCTTAGCTTTTATACATATAATCATATCTATCCGCTGCAATGTCCCACAACAACACAACAGGCCTCAAACTAACCCACACCTGATTCTGCTTGCTTCAATACCAAACATGATGTGTTTATCTGGTTCGGTTCGAATGATACACATCCATGACATTAATTCATTAGCCAATTCTAAATCTCCATGATGTCTGGTGCTGTTCATTATTATAACCATGTACTGTATGAAACAAGTGCCGAATCCATCTCTGTGCCATGTCCGAGCAAATGCGTGTGTTTCCATATATTGCTGTGCTCGCTGCGCATATTTGCAAGTATAGCGACTTATATGTGTGCAGTTTATATGGTCTCTCTATGTAATATTTTTGACTTTGACAGTCCACCCTTTGGCAGTCACCAATAACTGCCACTTCCTAAAACATTTCAAAAAGAGAAAAATATATGTCAGGGGTTAATACATTTCAATGGTTGGGTAAGGGAGGAGAGAGGAGAAGGTGTGAAGAGGGTATGACCTAGTGAGATAGCAGAAGCATGTGTGTATGAATCCATGTTTGGGGGGTCATGTATCATCGTGCCGTACGTGTTGTACATCAAGCTTCGAGGTATTGCGAAGTATACATTTGAATTCCTTCTTATCCCGTACTAAGGGTCTGTGGATGGGCTGTCAAACTTTACCGAGCTCATTTCGGCTGTGGTTGTAACAAAATGGGGGAGCACATTTTAGTTGATGATACATGAATGGGGGAGGTATGTGGTTGTTGATATCTGTGCCTGTATTCCCTATCGTCTATGTGTGTCATTACCTGAGGGTTGTAGAGATGAAGATAAAGAACACTTATGGAAAATGCAATGATATTCTATGTCAGGGAAATGTACATCTGTCGTCGAAGTTGTTTTCGGTATCTGTTGAGAGTCGTCTTCTTTGCGCTGTATTGCTCCTTAGGCATGAGCAAATAGCTTTGTCTGAGCCATCAGATTTACAAAAATGTTGGGCTAGCGTGAGTTTAAAGATACTAGGGAAACTGGGGATCTATGGCAAAGTTCATCAAGTGTCCATATTTAAAGTTGTCAAATCTTCTTCTTTGGTCAATCCGTTGTCTGTATACATCTCGTCTCGTCAGCTTCCTCGTCCAAGGGGGTCTTTGTATCTTGGAGAAAAGCAGAAAAACAGGTGAAAGAAACGGACCGTATAATCGCATTTTCATCACATTCTGGTTTCTATCATTGGGTCATAAATCAAATCCAGGTTAATTACAGTTTCCTCACTCCTCAAGCTCATCACTTTTGTACTTTGTTTGCACCTCATTAAAGCCTGCCCGCATCTAAATATCAATCCAATCGATATAACGACACCTAAGATACATAGTAGAAACTTTCCAACATCCATTATGACTCCTTGAGCCCACTCTCCTAAACCGGAGAACCAATTTCGCGGGTTCAACCATGACACCCAACCAGTCAGCTCATTACCTACAGCAGCAAGGGTGAGATTGTGTTTTCGACGAAATTCCCACTTCAATTGGAGAATATCGTCCATCTTTTGGTCTATGACCTCTACCGGATCCTCGGTGCTATTTGTGATATACGTGCAACACTTTATGCCGTACTGTGTTGCCAATGTAACACAATATCCGCCTGTTACTGCTGTAAGATAATTAAGAACCATCCTATGCTGAACTAGTTCTGTTTTATAAGCTTGAAGTTCTCTTCCAGTGTATCTAAACGTGTCATCATACATTTCAGTGATATTATCTAACAAATTGGCGAGTGCGGAAATGTATCTATAATTCATCACTCCCCGAGCGGTACGAGTGAAATCTAACGCTACCAGAACCTGAATCCCGGTGGATTCATGGATAAGATCAGAGGCCGGATGCTCTAACCTTTCTGACAGTTGTCTTTTAACTCGGTGCTCGTAATGAGTGTGAGTATAAGGAGCTTGGGCACCACGGTGTATGTCCTTCATTTTGTCATGTGTAACAGTCATCACTTCAGGCAATACTTTTCCAATATAACACAATCCTTCAGAGTTTGGGGCAAGCCATTTGTACGCCTTTCTCCCGCATATGAAATATGCATCATCGGGGAGAACATAAGGGACGGAGAAGGACATGACCATGTTACAAACCTTCCAGGTGAAATCTCCTGACCCTAATTCTTCCAACTGCTTAATGCACGTATCGGTTTGTACGATATGTGCACAGTATCCTGGTGATACCTCTCCAACTCTAGTAATCCTATTCCCTAAGGTATATCGATACCGGAAAGATTTTCCTCTACTGGCTATGTGGCGTACGAGCTCTGTATCTGTAGGCATTCTATCTGCTCTGTGTGAAAAGGTCATGGTAAGGTTGCTCCATGACACTTCCCAATTTCCCGGTTTTCTGGGATTGGAGATGTTAAAACATAAGAGGGACCTATCCACATGGTATTGGTGGAGCTTCAAACTAGGAGGGCTGGAGATGTTAAACCTCCGGTCCACCGGTCTCCCACCACTTAGCTCAAGTACCTCCCCTAACGTTAAAGGAAATGGTACTAGCCCTGATTTGCTGTGTCCCTGAGGTACTTGAGAGCATACCCAACAATCGGTCTTATTTAACACATTACCCACTAAGGAGTGATAGTCACTCAATGGATGCCGGTCCATATGGATATTAAAACTGGATTGGCATTACTTTGTTACAGAGCCTACAGATACAACTTTCTTTTTGAACTAACATTCCTTCACAGTTGTTTACAAATAACATGGTTGTTAGATCGTGCCCGGTACTCGCCTTTGCTTGGTGATTGGGTTGCTATTGGAAATTTACACCTCCGTCTCAGTCATCAGGACCTTTCTGGATCCTTTCTCGACCTCACTGGTACTCTCACCGAAACAGACTGCTCTGGTCAACATCATGGTTAGCGGGAAAATCCATGTCACAGTCTCTTGGGGCAAGTCCATCTTACAGGAGGAGAAAAGAAGAAATTTGTAAAGGGGGTATAAGAAAATCAGTTTGAGGGGGAGAGAACTCGTTACGATAATAAGTTCTCTCGTTTTGTTGTTCTTTTTGTTCTGCTGTCCTCTCAAAAGGTGCTGTCTCTTCAGTCTTCCGAATGAACCTTCTGGTGATGTAATCTTTCTTCCTAACTAGCGATCTTTCTGTGTGGAGCAACATCTGGCATTACCATTGGTTAACACTTAGGGGTGACATACCATCTTTAAATCATGGAAACATGAGTGAGGAGAGAGAGAAAATAAAAAACAAAAGAGATAGAGAACAATTCATGTGCATATATACATTACATAACCCGACAATAACCACCAATAAGAGAAGAGAAACAAAGCATTTTTAAACGTTGTCAACATTAAGAAAACATTGTCAGACTATTAGGCTGTCGTATCTACGTGTCTAATGGTTTCCTTGAGCAGTCCCTCCCCACCAGCACTTGCATTATTCCACTGTCTGTATCTGGCCAGAATACATTGTGGTGGATAGGTCATGCTGGGGTTTGGTAGACTTCTGCAAGGACCAAGCGAATATGCAATGTTTGAATTCTTACCAATAATCGTCAGAGATGGGGATAGAGAGAGAAAGAAAAAACATTTTTCACAAATACATTTACAACGTTTAACCTGGTCATTCCTGTGTCTTCAGTGAATGACCTCCCAATTTATTAACCGTTACCTCAGGCTTGCCTCCATTCCTAATAATCACCTTTCCTGCCTATGTGATCCTTGATTATAATGGTGTGTCATAACTTTTGAAGTTCCTCCATGTGCCAATGGCCTAGGGTTTTGGTTGATTTGATGCCTCCTCAAACGCTTGGATGCTCATCACCATCAACCGCTTTCCCTGTACCTACCTGATTCCTTGGATACCATGATTATGTCGTTGTCTAGGGAGTTGATATGCCTTCTGTGAATCTTTGATCATACAGTTAGATCTTTCCTAGGATCTGGGTAATCAGACATGATTGATCTCAATTCTGTCCGGGACCAGGGATGGCGCATTGCACTGTCCTTGACGGGAATGGTTCCCTGATCATCAGTCTTCCCATTGGGGACTGTGATCACCCTGACAGGACTAAACTCAATCACATCACCTTGTTTTGGTCTTACAATATGGGGTACATTTGTTTGTGCGTGATATAAAACATTGTACGTACCTGTGGACACGACCTCACCTGACCCTCCGTTAGGGGGTTTGATTATTGCCTTTACCAATTTGGTCGTGTCCACCTGGATGTCTTGTAGGATGGCTTCTGGAAGAGGCGCCGACATCGTTCTGGGCTCACTTTCTTGTTTGTATTCCTGAGGGAGGTTTGACATGGGGTGCAGCTTGCACAGGTTAATAGTTGTACATTCAACAGTATTACAATAATCATTGTTACATTTATTACACTTATTCTTATAATCTATATTACAGTTGCTAAGAGCGTTTTTATTGTTCCACCTTTGTGCTTTTCTCTCCGCAATCAACTCCTCTCCTGCTGCCATATCTCTCCTCTCAAGATAAGAGTCAGAAAAGTCAATAGACTCTTTTTGTAATTCACTTTCCTGTTGCCATACCTGTAAATATTCATAATGTTTATTTTGTCTCTTCGTTGGTTCAACGAGACTTATCCTCCTCCTTAAATTTTGTAACACTACTGGACTGAAGCTACCTATTCTTGGGAATTTGTCCCTGTCTTGTACAGTCATTCTCTCCCATTCATCACATAAAACTTCAGCGTGATTTCCATATTTCTTACACATCACATATCGTGCCGACCCGATGGATCGGTTCTCTGAATCAACCCGAACCGAGGTTGATCGCCCCCTACCTGAACAAATGGCCCCCATAATCTGCAGGCGTTGCCTATTCCTCCTTGAATATCAAGGCTTTCAGCGAACCCTTACAAACAAACCAAGATGTCCTTGGGCAGGCCGGCGGTGGTGGTTTATCAAGTACCCCACTTACTTCTCGCCCACGTTGGCCTGTGCTGCAATCACTGTAGCCAGAGCTGCTGGACCCAACCTAGGGCCCCTGTGAACCTTTAGTTTACTGGAACATATGAGGGTTACCCGCAGGACACTTACTCTTTCCAGTAAAGTTGGGGTTGTTAGATAGTTCCTGAGTGACCAGCGAACTTCCCTTCCAAAAATAAAAAATTACACAAATCACGTCAGAATGTACAGATAGCGTTTGTGACCACTTTACTCTAATGGTATTAGGTCAGATTACTAACTACTGCACACAATAACGTGCGGTCCAATCGTTCAGTATACGAGCACTACTTGTCATGTACTGAAAGATCAATGGAATCTATGTTTCCGGCTGCGATTCCTTCAGCCAGAGCTTGTATGGCCTATATGGGTTCTGCACCAACACCCCAGGCGTTGTGCCACTGGACTTTTATAGCGGACCTTTTACCTTACGACCTCCTGGTCTTGCTACCTTATGACCTCCTGGTCTTGTTACCTTATGATCCGCTATACTCTAATGCTCAAATATTATTTAACCAGGGATGCCTCCCTGGCCACCGTATATGTCACTTACACGTATGTCCCTTGACGAGTACCCGGCTTTCCTTTTGGTTCCACCTTAAAGTTATATAACCTTTTGTATACAAAACACACTCACTCAACACATGTACACTTTTGTTTCTATATCTATTTCTGCGCAGAAATTTGTCTTTAGCCCAACAGTGTTACCAATTAGGAGCAGGATCTGTTAAACTAAATTTCAGATTTTCTAAAAATAGATTTGCGTTATTTACCGCTTCGCGTTATCTACCGCTGTGCGTTACTTATCGCCTTTGCGTTACTTCACTTTATCACAACTTGAGCTACGTGGGCGTAACCGGACGCTACGTTGCGTAATGAACGCTGCGTGCGTCTGCCTTTTGGATTGCGTACGCTAGTCTTTGTTAGCGACACGTGTACGCAATGCAAAGGATCCACCGTAACACAATATATTTATTTATCAATGTAGGTGATCCCTGATCATCTACCGCAATCCACACTGACTGCCTTGTATCTCAGACAAACCGTGTGTTTGTTCTATACTTTAACTATCACCTCTACTATGAAATAACAGCAAATCTCTTTTTAGCACTTTCTATCAACTATAAAATTGGCAAACAGGAATGTGAGATGTGAAACTTACACAGATGAAAATGCAATTCTAAATTTAATCTAATAACATACATTGATGTAAGCACACGCATATGAAATTACATATAAGTACCAATCACTATTACTTATGATTGACTATGATATAGATTAAATAAATGCATAAAAAAAAAAACTCATTAAATGATGATTTCTTTTTGACAGTGGATGGCTGATTGTTTCCTGAGTCAACTGAAAACCAGCCGCTCAGAAAAAAAAATTTTTTTTGACCTTCCCAAAATGGCCGCTGCTCCTCCCCCTTCCACCTCCATGAGGGTCACACAAAATGGTGGACAGACCATGCGGCCTCTTGTCACAAAGAAAGTCATCATTCAAAACTCCTAAAGTTATTCTAGGCCTGAGTGTGTAGTTGGCACCAAATTGAAATAAAAACCAGATTTTCAAAGACAATAGCGTACTGTTCTTACCTCCGGTTACCGGGTTCCTTCAGCACTCTTTATCTAAGCGAAGCAGACGCTTATCCCGTCAGCACTGTGAGACAACCTCCCACCCTTTGCTGGAGGGATAATGTCTGCTGATCTACCTAGTGCAGATATGAGAAGTATAGGACGAGCCCGCAATTGACAATGCTAAATTCCTTGTCGTATAAACAACCCTTTATGAAGCTAAGAACACTGTACGCTGTTTGCTCAAGAAGTACCGTAATGGTACGCTATTGGCGTAGCGATCGCTCAGCCGTAGGCGAGACGCTCAAGCGTCACGTTCGCTCACGGCCCAGTGATCACAGGACACGTTATTGGTTATGTCTAGGGGAATGATTCGCTGTAGCGTAGCATACGCTCGAGACCACGAGGAGGTCACCAGCGATGCAGACGCTTACAACACTATACCTTTATGTTAAAACCTTATACCAATGAAATACACTGAATACCTTAATGTGAGTACAGGGTGTAAGTGCAACCTTGTGTAACCTGACTATCTACAAAGCTGCTTGAGCGTCACCGACGCTCAAGTGAACACTTAACACTATAGAAAATACACAGATGCTGGTTTAGGTTCCAAAGCCTATTAACTGTATTATATCTAATATACTTGTAAAAGGGGATAACAGTACAAATGATACACTACAATATAACAGAGACTTCCTAACCACAGAACTAAACAATAAATACAAAAAGACAATACTACACTGACCTAAATACAATACAATACAATGCTATAATACTATGAGAGATATAAGGGAAAAGAGGAGAGAGAGAGATAGAGAGAGAGAGAGAGAGAAATTGGCTCACAGAAAGACAATGATAACGTTAAATAAGAGACAACGTGGTTGCAGATAAAACTACACATGTGAGAGACAATCGCTGCGCAGTTAGTCAATGCTGAATACAGCATGGGATGGAAGCTAGACTCCATTTTGAGAAAACTCCCATAATTCCAAAGACTGCACCACATGGCTGAAAGGGGGAGGGGAAGACATCCAGCAGCAGCCATTTTAGATTTGCAGGTCCAAACACATGGCACTCTATACTAAACCACAATCACATAGCAGAAAACACAAGACTCCATTTTCTTCCAAAATGTCCAAGCCTCAAAACAATGCATATGTTCTGATTTTACAATTCCAAACCATCTAAAACACCTTTCACAATGTAATCCAACTTCCTAGAACCATCTCATAATTTCACATCCCAAACAACTTCAGTATCTCAATAACCAGAGCATATTCATCACAAGACCAGATCACAATGTAATTAACACAAACGTAACTGCATGGTGGTATTTATGATTAACAGGATATATATTATAACTAACCAGCACAATCTATTTTAAATCTCCATTGGCAAACAAATACCACAAATATTATGCTACAGATTGTATACTGTTCCAATTCATCACGGACTTCACAGAGTATCCACAAACACCCAACAATCACACAACCAAGTTACAATATCCTATTTAAACCAGAAAGCAATCTATCTGTTTCCTTATCTAGCCATGTGAGGTTCAATACTTAGCCTTTAGTTTGGAGGATGTCCTGGGGATTCAGCCGCCATGCTGCTTGGTGCCAGGTAGCTGTGTGTGTGTCTGTGAGTGTAGCTACATTACATCTGTTCTCTGAGGCCACACCTGACCACTACCTTCCTGTTTGACCAGTACCTGGGGGAGGGGTCTTTCTTTCTCCTTTGTATTGAGTCACCATTCTCTTTGTATATGCTAATCAGGTTCAGCCCTGAAAACTTAGTAAAAGGTTGTCTTGAGCATCATATTGTTCTAACAATATGATCTTAGCTTTTATACATATAATCATATCTATCCGCTGCAATGTCCCACAACAACACAACAGGCCTCAAACTAACCCACACCTGATTCTGCTTGCTTCAATACCAAACATGATGTGTTTATCTGGTTCGGTTCGAATGATACACATCCATGACATTAATTCATTAGCCAATTCTAAATCTCCATGATGTCTGGTGCTGTTCATTATTATAACCATGTACTGTATGAAACAAGTGCCGAATCCATCTCTGTGCCATGTCCGAGCAAATGCGTGTGTTTCCATATATTGCTGTGCTCGCTGCGCATATTTGCAAGTATAGCGACTTATATGTGTGCAGTTTATATGGTCTCTCTATGTAATATTTTTGACTTTGACAGATGACACAGTAGTGCTCTTTCTATATGCAACGCCACATAGTAGAGCACCTTCTACACATAAGGCCACACATTAGTAATGCATTTATACACAATTCCACACAGTAATGCCCCTTACACATATGAGACACATTAATGTCCTTATAAACATAATGCACCTTACACATTATGACAACCTTTATTAATGCCCTTTTACACATAATGTCCCTTACACATATGCCGCACATTATTAATGCCCTTATAGACATAATGACACACATAGTGCCCCCTACACATTTGCTGCACATTATTAGTGCCCCTATACACATAATGACACACATACAGTAGTACCCTGTTACACATATGCCGCACATTATTAATGCCCTTATACACATAATGACACACATAGTGGCCCTTTACACATATGTTGCACATTATTAATGCATTTTTACATGACACACATAATGCTCCTTACACATATTCCGAACACTACTGCACAACCAACCCACTCACATGCACACAGCACTCACACTTCCACTAACACTGTGACCTCTGCCTCTGCTTGGATACATATGTGTCCTCACAAATCTTGCATCAATGCTAATGTTGGGCACCTTTTTTTAATGAAAATGCATCTTATTTGCATTGCTATGTGGCTAGGATGCACAAGCAGCTTCTGCTGATTAAACTGATATGCAGCATGCCTATATACTGTGTGAGACTGTGGCTGTATCTGCATATGAAATGCTACATACAGAATATAGGCATGCCGCATATCATTTTAATCAGCAGAAGCTGATGATGCCCCATGGCTTATCAAATGCCCTAGGCAATTGCTTAGTTTGCCTATGCCTCTGGCCGGCTCTGAGCGGCGCTACTACTGGGGGCACTATGCATATAAGCGGCGCTACTACTGGGGGCACTATGCATATAAGCGGCGCTACTACTGGGGGCACTATGCATATAAGCGGCGCTACTATTGGGGGCACTATGCGTATAAGCGGCGCTACTACTGGGGGCACTATGCATGTCAGTGGCACAAAAAAAACTTTATATGAAGTGTCTTTAATGTAACGTTAGAGAGTATCTCTTTGTATGGTCACTGACCTTAACAGCGTTTCAGGTTCAGTGTGGAGGATTCTGAAGTGACGGAGCCTGAGAAGGCCACATACTCCCTTCACAAGAGGCAGAATATTGTGCGACTTGTCAGTCTGTGGGTGGAACTCTACGGGAAGCTTCTGGAGGCTGATCCAAGTGCTAGAAGCTTTCTAGAGGTGAGCAATTAGGTTATTGTCTGTGTATGTATAGCTGAGTAATGCTGGTTACACGAGGTATATTCAATTGCAGTCGAAAACTGCCGTCTGTTGAAAAGACGGCAGTTTTCGACTTTTTAAGGTCGAATCCTGATTCCACCTATTCAAAGCTTTTCGACAAGTCGAGGCATTCGACTTGTCGAAAAGCACGTGGATCGGCGGAATAGCTGCCGATCCACGTGTTGATGTCGAAAACGGGGCCAAATCCGACAGGTTTTGGCCCCCTTTTCGACCATCTCAATCCGACATCAAAATGATGTTGGAATGAGATGGACCCAGAGGAGGCGAGGGGGGGGCGGACAGCCGGTGGGCACACAGGAGAGATCAGCGCTACAGTAGCGCTGCAGCTGGATGTCACTCACCCGCCCAACCTCACGGCAGCTTCCACACGGCTCCAGCACGCTGCTGGAGCCGGGTGGAAGCTGCTGTGAGGTCGGGCGGCTGAGTGACATCCTGGGGAGTAGCGCTGATCTCCTCTGGCTGCCGCCGGCTGTCCCCCCGCGGCTCGCCCCTCTCTCCTCCTCTGGGTCCCATCTAAATTCGACTTGAAAAAGTTGAATTTTAGATGGGATTGAATAGGGGTTGTCGGATCCATTCCGACAAATACATGTCGGAATGGATCCGACTTTAATAGTTATTAATAGTGATATTAATTAATAGTGATATTGGTGCAGAACTGCAGATATCACCAAACTGGCTCGTTATTGCTGCATATGTGGTCCTGTCTGAGAAAAAGGAATTCTAAATCACTGCAAGGCCTAACAAGTCCCTTGCCAAATGTGAGAGATTAGACTTTTGTCACTGCCTCACCTGCCATAGACTTTTTACTCCAGAGTTTTGGCTATAAGCACGTCACTGTTGTGCATGAGTGTGTATAAGTGTGTGTGTGACCCCCCCCCCCCCCCCCCCCCCAGGGGCTGCAGCTGGGAGAATTACATCTCCCAGCAGCCCACTCACCTCCCAGCAGCCCATCTCAGTGCAAAGTTGAAGGTGATACCAGAGGGAGCCGCGGAGACCACTGGAGGGGTAAGTATAAAAAAATTAAAACCCGTGTGTATTTTTTTTTAAATGGATACCGCAGGTATCAGGATCACATATTCCCACGATAATCCAAAATTGGGTGCGAGGTCCACAAGATTGTTTTGCGGGCTAAACCTTGCGCCCAATGGAATTTCCCTCTAGGTGTCATTTTAAACCCCACAGCACAGTTTTTAGGCGCTATTCCCCTTTTCAACAGTAACTGTGTCTTTATAGCAATTTGGGAGATGTATCAAACCATCTAAATAGTGGAGAAGTGAACAATAGAACAATAGTGAATAGAACAATAGTGAACAATAGTGAACAATAGAAGTTGCTTGTAACAACCAATCAGCTTCTGCCTATAATCTTATAGAATGTCCTTGATAAATGTGCACAAGAAGTTGGTTGCTATAGGTAACTTCAACAGTTACCCCCCACCCCACTGGCAATCTAAACACCGGGATACTGGCATTCGCATGGTGACCGGCTGTATCCCATACCCAACCCCTTCATTGTTATGCCTCCTCTTTGTTCCTGACTGTCTTTCTATGGAAACGATTCAATTGTTTTGGGTGCCCGTAGCTCCCGCCTAAAGTGACCGGGAGCTACTCAATTAATTGCTGGACGCACTGCAGTTAAAGCACACCCAGCACTCGCACCTGTTAGGGTCTCCTGCCCTGTGCTGCCACGTCGTCATGGCAACCGGGAGACAAGTGCTAGCGGAGTAACCTGAGCGCAGCTGATACTCCGGTTCGGGTCTTTTGCTGTGCAGTGGTTACAGGCTCTGTGCACGGCAGGGGATCCGGTGCTGGTTTTTGTGCTCACAGTCTGTGAGGTCTGAGTGGGGCGTGGACCGCACCTGCTTTATATGGCCTCTTCTCTGGTTAAGCTGATGCTGCTGAATCTTTGTTGGTTAGTCAGTTCCTGAAAGTTATCCAGTACTGTGTAGCTTTGTATTTGTTGTTGCTTACTGCAAATAGGCCTGGGGATTTGGTACTACACTCTGCCAATCCAGACCTAGCAGTAAGACTGGAGTCAGTCGTTTAGCTTGCTGGGGTTCTTTTACTACTCTGTGAACTTAGCAAGTTTGCGGCTGTATTCTAAGACTTGCCTGCCTAAATCCTGTCTCACTGTGCAAGGTGTCAGGTGTCAGTTTAGTGGCAGTAAGCTGAACCTGTGCACTGCAAGTGAGGATTAGGATTGTGGAGACTCTCCTTGTGTCTATCATTCCATCTCTGACCAAGGAGTTTACTGCCACACCCGTTGGTAACCCTTTAGGGTTTTGCTGTTGCCCTCAGCAACAGCATTTCGGGTTCTCTACGTATTAAAACACAACATCTTGCTCTTCCCATCTGAGCATTACTAATACTAGAGAGACACCCAGTTTCTTAGCCTCTGGGCTTCTCTGTTCACTTTGTGTTATTTTGTTACCCTATCACCTTCTGTGTACGTAATGTCATATTCCCCAGTCTGTCTGTGAGTTCATTTGTTTTGCATACCTATCCGTTCAGACACCAGTACATTCCTGCAGGCACTGGTGTGCATAACAGTTCAAACACCAGTACATTCCTGCAGGCACTGGTGTGCATAACAATTCAAACACCAGTACATTCCTGCAGGCACTGGTGTGCATAACATATTCAGCAGCCTAATACTCCTGTTGAAATTTTGTGGGAATATGGAGCATACCCCTCAAAATACGTTGCAACAGGTGGTCGATCAGGTGCAGGTCCTGACTCGACAATTTAATGATTTGTCCATTAAAATGCACACCTCCCAGGCCGTTGGCGGAGCTCCCGCAGCAGCAGCACCTTCAGGGGTTAAGGAGCCGAAAGTAAATCTCCCGGATCGTTTTTCTGGAGATCGCTCGCAGTTCTTTTGTTTCAAGGAGAGCTGCAAGCTATACTTCCGGCTTAGGCCTCAGTCTTCTGGGTCGGAGATTCAGCGGGTGGGCATAGTGATTTCCTTGCTACAAGGAGACCCACAGGTCTGGGCATATGGGTTGCAGCCTGACTGTCCGTCGCTTAAAAGTGTTGATGCTTTTTTTACGGCACTGGGCATGTTGTATGATGACCCTGACAAGACGGCCTCAGCCGAGGCTCAGATTTCGATCCTTAAGCAAGGGCGAAGGCCAGTTGAGGTTTACTGTACGGAGTTTCGGAGGTTGGCCCATGATACCCAGTGGAATGACCCAGCCCTGAGACACCAGTACCGAAGAGGTCTTTCTAACCAGATAAAAGACCAACTGGTACAATATCCCTTGCCTGATAGCTTGGATCAGCTCATGCAGTTATCCATCCGGGTGGATAGACGGCTGAGAGAGCGTAGGCTTGAAAGGGAGACTGAGGTTTCCTTCTCTCCCAAGGGAACCTCAGACTCTGAGGAATTTTCCGAGGAGCCTATGCAGATTGGGGCTACCCGCCTCTCCTCGCGTGAGAAGACGCAGAGGAGACAGCAGGGGTTGTGTTTGTACTGTGGGAATAAAGGTCATGTGGTAGTATCATGCCCAGAAAAGCCGGAAAACTTCAGGGCCTGAGGGTGATGGGAAATATCCTGTCAGGCCAGAAGTCAGAATTTCCCAAGAAGACTTTTATCATTCCGGTGACCTTGAAGATCCTCGGTCAAACTGTCAAGACTGAGGCCTTTGTGGACAGTGGGGCCGACGGGGTTTTTATGGACCGCCAATTCGCCCTGAAACACTCTGTTCCCTTAGTACCCTTGGCATCGGAAATTGAGATTTGTGGGTTAAACGGGGAACCATTATCCCAAGGTAAAATTACCTCTTGCACTAGCCAGATTTCTTTGTTTATTGGAGCCACACACTCTGAAAAATTGTCCTTTTATGTGACTGTCTGTACTTTTGCCCCATTGGTGTTGGGGTTACCCTGGTTAAGGGCCCACAATCCTCAATTTGACTGGGTCTCTGGGGAGATTCTTAGTTGGGGTACTGATTGTTTCAGGAGTTGCTTGAGCCTTCCAGTCAGGCTCTCGAAGCTAAGTTTGCCAGGATTGCCAGGGTGTTATGCAGATTTTGCGGACGTGTTCTCCAAAAAAGTTGCAGAGGTACTACCTCCCCATCGCCCCTATGACTGTGCCATTGATTTGTTTCCAAATGCTAAGCTTCCCAAGAGCAGGTTGTACTCCCTGTCACGTCCTGAGACTCAGGCTATGGCAGAGTACATTCAGGAGAACTTGGCTAAGGGATTTATCAGACCTTCACAGTCTCCAGTTGGGTCGGGGTTCTTCTTCGTGGGTAAAAAGGACGGTTCGTTGCGACCCTGCATCGACTTCAGGGAATTGAACCGTATCACGATTAAAAACTCATACCCACTGCCTCTCATTTCGGTCTTGTTTGACCAGCTTCGTACTGCCACCATTTTTTCTAAGATTGACCTACGCGGTGCATACAATCTAATCCGAATAAGAGAGGGGGATGAATGGAAGACTGCCTTTAATACCCACTCAGGGCATTATGAATATTTGGTGATGCCTTTTGGGCTCTGTAATGCCCCGGCAGTCTTCCAGGATTTCATGAATGATGTGCTCAGGGAATATTTGGATAGATTCTTAGTTGTATACTTAGATGACATCCTAATCTTCTCCCATTCCCTGGAGGAACATCGGAAGCATGTACGCTTAGTCCTCCAGAAACTCAGAGACCACCGGCTTGGGGCGAAGCTGGAGAAGTGCGAATTTGAAGTTCAGCAAATCGCATTTCTAGGATATATTATCTCCCCAGAAGGTTTCCAAATGGAGGGTTCCAAGGTACAGGCAGTCCTGGATTGGGTGCAGCCCACTAGTTTGAAGGCGCTTCAGCGTTTCCTGGGCTTTGCGAATTTTTATAGACGATTTATCGCTGGATTTTCGTCTATAGTGGCGCCCTTGGTGGCACTCACTAAGAAAGGGGCGGATGTTGCTCACTGGTCTTGTGAGGCTAAAGCGGCTTTTGCCCGTCTCAAAAGGGCATTTGTATCGGCCAAGGTGCTGCGACACCCAGATCCAGAGCGTCCTATTGTGGTGGAGGTGGATGCCTCTGAGATGGGTATTGGGGCAGTGCTTTCTCAGATGGGAGTGTCTGATAATCGCCTTCATCCCTGTGCTTACTTTTCCCGTAAATTTTCACCTGCCGAGATGAATTATGACGTGGGTAACCGGGAATTGTTGGCTATTAAGGATGCACTCGAGGAGTGGAGACACTGGCTTGAGGGGGCTAAGTTTGTGGTCTCAATTCTCACCGACCATAAGAATCTGGCATATTTAGAGTCAGCGAAGCGTCTCAATGCCAGGCAGGCACGATGGGCTTTGTTTTTTGCTCGCTTTAATTTTTTGATAACATATCGCCCTGGGTCAAAAAACATCAAGGCTGATGCGCTCTCGCGGAGTTTTGCTCCAATCCAGGAGACCACCGAGGAGCCGTTGCCCATTGTGTCCCCATCATGTATTAAAGTGGGCATTACCCAGGACCTCTTATCATTAGTCCTTAGAGCACAGGAGCAGGCTCCTCCAGACCTTCCGGTAGGTCTTTTGTTTGTGCCTCCTAGGTTAAGACAGCGAGTGTTCCTGGAATTCCATGCCAAGAAGTCGGCAGGTCACCCGGGTATTGCCAGAACTCGGGAGTTGCTATCTAGGGCGGTGTGGTGGCCCTCGGTGGCTGAGGATGTGGATCAGTGGGTTCGGGCATGTGACATCTGTGCCCGAAATAAGACTCCTAGAGGGGTTCCTGTTGGCCCATTACATCCACTCTCTATCCCATCTAAGCCATGGACCCACATTTCAATGGATTTTGTGGTGGACTTGCCCAAATCCTCGGGGATGACAGCCATCTGGGTTGTCGTTGACAGGTTTTCGAAGATGGCGCACTTCGTTCCACTGGTTGGGCTGCCATCGGCCAGACGCCTGTCTGAATTATTTATGCTGCATGTTGTGCGTCTCCACGGGTTGCCACTTGATGTGGTCTCTGACCGCGGATCCCAGTTTGTGGCCAAATTCTGGAGGGCATTTTGTTCCGATCTCCAGATTTCTTTCAGCTTGTCGTCAGGCTACCATCCGCAGTCTAATGGGCAGACTGAAAGGGTGAACCAGTCCTTGGAGCAGTTCCTCAGGTGTTATGTCTCCAAGTGTCAGACTGACTGGGTTGCTCATCTGTCCATGGCGGAGTTTGCCTGTAACAATGCGGCTCACTCTGCTACAGGGATCTCTCCCTTCCTTTGTGTGTATGGGCATCATCCTAAGGCCAATTCTTTTGACCCCCTGGACTCCACGCCTGGTGGTTCCTCTGTGGTTTCGGTCCTTAGAGGTATTTGGCGGAAAGTGAAGAAAGCCCTTGTGTCTGTGTCATTAGTGACCAAAAGGGTTTTTGATAAGCGGAAAAGACCCTGCAGCCTCAAATTAGGAGACTTCGTCTGGTTGTCTACCAAGAATTTGAAGTTGAGACAGCCATCTCATAAGTTAGGCCCCCGGTTCATCGGCCCTTATAAGATCACCAGGGTTATCAATCCGGTGGCATTTCAGTTAGATCTGCCCCGTTCTTTGGGTATCAATAAAACATTTCATTGTTCCCTTTTAAAACGGGTGATTAGTAATCCTTCTTCCAGTGGAAGACCTTCCCCTCTACTGATACGTGGCCAGAGGGAGTTTGTTGTTGAAAGGATTCTTGACTCCAAGATGGTTCGGGGTCGGCTGTCATTTTTGGTGCACTGGAAGGGGTATGGCCCGGAGGAGCGGTCGTGGGTGTGCAGTTGTGATCTTCATGCCCCCAGACTGATACGCTCTTTCTTCTCGCAGTTCCCCGATAAACCCGGTGGTAGGGATTCTTTGACCCCTCGTCAGAGGGGGGGTACTGTTAGGGTCTCCTGCCCTGTGCTGCCACGTCGTCATGGCAACCGGGAGACAAGTGCTAGCGGAGTAACCTGAGCGCAGCTGATACTCCGGTTCGGGTCTCTTGCTGTGCAGTGGTTACAGGCTCTGTGCACGGCAGGGGATCCGGTGCTGGTTTTTGTGCTCACAGTCTGTGAGGTCTGAGTGGGGCGTGGACAGCACCTGCTTTATAAGGCCTCTTCTCTGGTCAAGCAGATGCTGCTGAATCTTTGTTGGTTAGTCAGTTCCTGAAAGTTAGCCAGTACTGTGTAGCTTTGTATTTGTTGTTGCTTACTGCAAATAGGCCTGGGGATTTGGTACTACACTCTGCCAATCCAGACCTAGCAGTAAGACTGGAGTCAGTCGTTTAGCTTGCTGGGGTTCTTTTACTACTCTGTGAACTTAGCAAGTTTGCGGCTGTATTCTAAGACTTGCCTGCCTAAATCCTGTCTCACTGTGCAAGGTGTCAGGTGTCAGTTTAGTGGCAGTAAGCTGAACCTGTGCACTGCAAGTGAGGATTAGGATTGTGGAGACTCTCCTTGTGTCTATCATTCCATCTCTGACCAAGGAGTTTACTGCCACACCCGTTGGTAACCCTTTAGGGTTTTGCTGTTGCCCTTAGCAACAGCATTTCGGGTTCTCTACGAATTAAAACACAACATCTTGCTTTTCCCATCTGAGCATTACTAATACTAGGGAGACACCCAGTTTCTTAGCCTCTGGGCTTCTCTGTTCACTTTGTGTTATTTTGTTACCCTATCACCTTCTGTGTACGTAATGTCATATTCCCCAGTCTGTCTGTGAGTTCATTTGTTTTGCATACCTATCCGTTCAGACACCAGTACATTCCTGCAGGCACTGGTGTGCATAACAATTCAAACACCAGTACATTCCTGCAGGCACTGGTGTGCATAACAGCACCCAGCATCAAAGCCCTCCTTTACGCAGATTACTGCTTGCACCTCAGGAGGGTTCCAGCAGAAATCTGCGATAAATGCAGCCTTGGGGCTGGGCGTCCAAAACTATTGAATAGCTCCTTGTCACTTTATATGGAAGCGGCAGGAACCCAAGACAGTTGAGTTGCCCCTTATGTATCCTTTGATACTTTGCCCTCTTATTGCATTTCCTCCGCTTTCATTGCTTTAGCCTTTCCCAGCCTTCTTTTGTCACTCCTTACTATCCATCTTACTTCTTACATGCTGAATTTCCGAGCTCTTGCTCTCTGCACTCTCTGTTCAAATCATTCTTACGCTTGCTTCATCCTTTATGCTCACTGCACATTTAGTTGAAGGCATCGGGCAAATGATGACCAAGCCCACTTCCAAGGATACATTTATGTACTCCCAGTGTTTGTTCCTCTTAGTACTGGATATTTTTAAAAACTAACTCAATAACTCATATCTATAGAAATTATGTTAAAGTCCACCTGTCACCTACACACAGCTGAAGCAGCCATTTTGTTGACTGAACCAAAATTCCTGCATATCTGTTCATAAGGAGCCAGAGACCTTTGATCATGTCCAGTTTCATATCATGCTTGGTAATTGTGTGTTAGAAAACTGAACTATAACAATGTTGGTGGGCATCTCATGTTGGGTAGATGCAGTGCAGTGCACTTCCTTGGATGTTGTTTTAACATTTTGGAAGCATTAGAATCCCACCCCCTCAGGACACCCTGGATAGAGACAGCATTGTTGCATGGTCCTGATATATAAAGAGCAAAATTATTGAGGGACTCACACATTTAATCAGTATTTTAATTGCAGGGGGAACATACACTATTTCTGTACAATAGACAGTATTCCCCTTTGGTTTATTACAGACATAAATACTTCTCAGCTCAGGAAGCTCCTGTCCCTCCCCCAAATCCCTGATACCATGTTACTGGGGGGAAAGTAATGGAGTCTCTGCACCTGATCCCTGACAGGCTCCCAGGAGAGCCCCGCCCGCTGTGGAGCATAGGAAAGTGTCCATCACTCCAGGGACGTAGTTAGAAGAAAAGGTTTAGATGGTAAGAATAATACAATGGGACAATATCAGGCAACCTTGGCAGTAAAACTGGACCCATACGATAAATTCTCTCATATGTGTACTATTTATGAGATAGAAAATAAATTCAGTCTGATTTACATGATTGAGTATGAGTAAATCTAAAGCCATTAAATCTTGACATGATTAATAGGTGTCTCACAATTTGTTGGGAAAGAAGTTGATCAAGAAGAGAACACGACAGATGTGCTCATATTTTGTTACTGATCAGATTATAGTTGAAAATACTGTGTATTAATTAAAGGTACTTTCTGATGTGATTTCCCTTGCTCCCCCAGCTACTACTGTAAATCCCCTGTATGCTGCAAGAGTGAGATAGTGGCTGTATAATGACATTTGGTCCCTGTTCCCCTTCTATTTACCAGAAAGTCTCAGAATATGTCAGTGGAGACCCTCGTTTGATCACTTGCTTAAAGGAAAATCTTCAGGATCGACGGAAGAACAGAACGTAAGAATCTTTTCGTAAGATTTCCTAGCCCAACCAGCCCAGGAAGGGAGATCTGGATTATTATTATTATTATTATTATTATTATTATAATATTAGTATTATAGTGCACAGATATTTTAGATCATGTACTGTTACAATTGGCATAAATCCAGATTAACCCTGCTCTGGTACCATGAAAAAAGTTACGATGACAGTACCATAGGGTCAAAATGACCCCATGGTAAAAAATTTACTATGGGGGTCATTCCGAGTTGATCGTTCGCTGGCTACTTTTAGCAGCCGTGCAAATGCATAGTCGCCACCCAAAGGGGAGTGTATTTTCGCTTTGCTAGTGTGCAAATGCGTGTGCAGCCGAGCGGGACAAAAAAGTTTTTTGCAGTTTCTGAGTAGCTCTGGACTTACTCAGCCCTTGCGATCACTTCAGTCTTTTTGGTCCCAGAATTGACGTCAGACACCCGCCCTGCAAACGCCTGGACACGCCTGCGTTTTTCCAAACACACCCAGAAAACGGTCAGTTGCCACCCACAAATGCCCTCTTCCTGTCAATCTCCCTGCGATCGGCTGTGCGAATAGATTCTTTGTTAAATCCATCGCCCAGCTACGATCTGCTTTGTACCCGTACGGCGCACGTGCGCATTGCGGTGCATGCACAGTAGTAACCTGATCGCTGCGCTGTGAAAAACGGCAGCGAGCGATCAACTCGGAATGACCCCCTATATCACCAGAATCATTTTTTTTTTCAAAATAATATTATACAACAAACATTTGTACTCAAATCTCGACAAACAGAATCGTATTTGTCTTAGGAACTTTCAAATAGCCTATATAGAAGCAGCTACGGAAAATGTTTTACAAAATCCAAATATCACTTCATGTGTGAGTTTCTGATTATTTTACATCACTGTTGATTGCACACCATTGGCTGTGCTCTTCGCACACCAGGGGTTATTCAGAGATGAACGCAGATGGTTGTGTGAGACCGCCTCCCAATGCGTCCGCAATCTCTTGGCAGACACATCAGAACTAAGGTTGACCCCTGGCAGCACAGCGCCCATTTTTTTATTGGAGCGGCTGCGTGTGACATCACGCAGCTGCCCTAAAAATGGTCCAGGCCTGCCCCTGTTTTTCCCGCCCCCATTACCACGCCATCACCCAGGAAAGGCCCACTGCTGTCGCATCCATAGTGACCTGGCCTTTCACATATTTTTTTTATAAGGCCTTCTAATAATGTGGGACACATTTGCTAGTTTTTGTGTCTTTCTGTTTATTTTTTATTTATGTTTATTTCCGTTTGGGGTCAAATGGACCACAAGTACCTTCCATGTAATATAAATATATTTCGCTTTTTGTTTTTCACTGAAAATGTGCCCAACATTTTACCAGTGCACCCTCATCAGCTCTAAGCACCACCCTGCGATATTCAGGGCAGCGCAAGAGATGCTACATTTGTCTCACATGAAAGGACAAGCAAACCAAATTAATCTGTAATGAGAGCAATAAGTTTGTGAGAGTCATGCAGATGGTGGCAAACTGCATATCGGGGAAGGCATGGCCTGGTCACTAATTGTGATAATTTAAAAAAAAAAATACACATGGATCAAAGAGGAGTGGGGTCACATAGATCCCATAGTAGCAGGGTTAAAATAAAAATATTTTTGAAAATGAGCGAGTGCTGAAAATAAGTAGGAAGCGACAACAAGAGCCTTTGTTTGGGGCTGTAATGATTTGGGCAGCCCTGTTGTAGTTGACTAACAGCATTTTGTTGTATTTAGACATTTTTTTGCAGCACTGCTGAGGGGGACAGATGTTCCCCGATGTGGCAGCCGGTGCCCCCTGCACAGCCGTTGCATTGGGAAAAATATTTTTAATTGGGCCTGTGGCCACTTTCTGTGGCCTAGACAGCACCAGTATTGGCCAAGTAAGAGGGGTGATGATCTGATAGTGCTGGTTACACTGGGGGCGGGACTAAACACTCCCTCATAGCTTACCTTACTTTAAGATTTGCTATTGCCGCAATGCCGACATATAGTGCCTTTTTGCCACCTGAAGAAATAATTGATCAGTTTGATCAATTTTACATAGTTTATAAAAAGCTGTGACCTCATTTATTTCAGGTTTAAGGTTAAATTTATTTTTTCATACATACAGTTGCAATTATGAATAACAGTCATCAACTATGGGTGACTTAACAACAGAAAACTGGTCAGTCCACAGACGTCATTTTCCAGTTTTTGATAAAATAGCAGAAGATGTACAGTATGCATAATGACCATTGTCAGATTTAAGTGAGCAGTGATAGATCAGCCTATAGCCAATCAAATCATGAAAATATTCACAGCAGCACAGACTATTTCAGGAGATGAGTGTGATGAAGCTCTAGGAGGCAGCACCAGCGGACCTATTCGCTCATGCTAATATATAAGTGAGGGCAGGTCTATATGTGAGAGGGGCAGTGTCATGCTGCATGGAAGGGAAGTCACCATACTTGCCTACTCTCTTGGAAGCTGCATCAGGCTCCCGTTTTTTTGGGTAGCCCCCCGCACCTCCAGAAGAGTAGGCAGGTCTCCCGCATCCTGCGCGCACCCTAGTGATACGGGCAGGATGGAGAGATAATCTCCCGTATTTGCGGGTCCGTCAGGTGGGGAAGGGGTTAAAAATAGGATTTTGGTATTTACCGGTAAATCCTTTTCTCCTAGTCCGTAGAGGATGCTGGGGACTCCAAAAGGACCATGGGGTATAGACAGGATCCGAAGGAGCTTGGGCACACTGAAAAGACTTAAGACTAGGTGTGAACTGGCTCCTCCCTCTATGCCCCTCCTCCAGACCTCAGTTATAGGAACTGTGCCCAGGAGAGACGGACATTTCGAGGAAAGGATTTTTGTGTAAACTAAGGGCTACAAACATACCAGCCCACACCACAACCATACCGTACAACCGGAGTAACAGTAAACCATAGAACAATATGAAAAAACAGCAACAAGCTGAAACCAGAAATACACAACCCGTGTATAAACTAAGTGAACCAACAAAAGAACACTACAAGAACAGTCCGCAGTGGGATAGGCGCCCAGCATCCTCTACGGACTAGGAGAAAAGGATTTACCGGTAAGTACCAAAATCCTATTTTGTCTTATGTCCTAGAGGATGCTGGGGACTCCAAAAGGACCATGGGGTTTATACCAAAGCTCCAGACCGGGCGGGAGAGTGCGGACGACTCTGCACCACCGACTGAGCAAACGCAAGGTCCTCATCAGCCAGGGTATCAAACTTATAGAACTTGGCAAACATGTTTGAACCCGACCAAGTAGCCATTCGGCAGAGCTGTAGAGCCGAGACGCCCCGGGCAGCCGCCCAAGACGAGCCCACCTTCCTGGTAGAATGAGCTTTCACCGACTTCGGCACCGGTAACCCGGCCGAAGAATGAGCCTGCTGAATCGTACTACAAATCCAGCGTGCAATAGTCTGTTTTGAAGCAGGATGACCAAGGAAGCGTACAGGACAAACAGTGCCTCAGTTTTCCTGGCAACCGCCGTACGGGCGACGTAGATCTTCAACGCCCTCACTACATCCAGAGACCTGGGAACTGTCCCAGCATCCCTGGCCACCGGTACCACAATAGGTTGATTAATGTGAAACGAAGAGACCACCTTTGGTAAAAATTGTTGCCGAGTCCTCAATTCTGCCCTATCCTAATGAAAGACCAAGTACGGGCTTTTATGAGATAAGGCCGCTAACTCGGACACCCGCCTGGCAGAAGCCAGTGCCAACAACATGACTACCTTCCAGGTGAGAAACTTCAACTCAACCTTACGCAAAGGCTCAAACCAGGAAGATATGAGAAACTGTAAGACCACGTCCAGATCCCATGGGGCCACAGGAGGCACAAACGGAGGATTGATATGCAAAACTCCCTTCACGAACGTCTGAACCTCTGGGAGGGCCGCCAGTTCTCTTTGAAAGAAAATAGACAATGCCGAAATCTGCACCTTGATGGAGCTCAACTTCAGGCCTGCATCCACACCAGCCTGCAAAAAGTGGAGAAAATGCCCCAAGTTAAATTCTTCTGCAGGAGCCTTCTTAAACTCACACCAGGAAACATACTACTTCCAAATACAGTGATAATGCTTCGCCGTAACCTCCTTCCTAGCCCTGAGGAGAGTAGGTATGACCTCTCCTGGAATACCTTTACGAGCTAAGAATTGGCGCTCAACTTCCATGCCGTCAAACGCATGCGCGGTAAGTCTGGAAACACGCATGGACCCTGCAACAACAGGTCCTCTCTTAGAGGAAGCGGCCAAGGATCTTCCACTAGTAATTCCTAAAGGTCCGGAAACCAGGCCCTTCTTGGCCAATCTGGAACTACGAGAATCGCCTGAACCCTTGCTCGCCGAATGATCCCCAGTACCTTTGGAATGAGAGGAAGTGGAGGGAACACATACACCGACTTGAACACCCACGGAGACACCAGGGCATCCACCGCACTGGCTTGGGGGTCCCTTGACCTGGAACAATACCTCGGAAGCTTCTTGTTGAGACGAGACGCCATCATGTCTATCAGAGGGAGTCCCCAACGCTTTGTCACGTCTGCAAACACCTCTTGATGAAGAGCCCACTCTCCCGGATGGAGATCGTGTCTGCTGAGGAAGTCTGCTTCCCAGTTGTCTACTCCCAGAAGGAAGACTGCTGACAGGGCGCTCAGGTGTTGTTCCGCCCAGCGAAGGATTCTTGTGGCCTCCGCCATTGCCGCTCTGCTCCTTGTGCCGCCTTGAAGGTTGATATGTGCCACCGCTGTGACGTTGTCTGACTGTACCAGGACAGGTCGACCCTGAAGAAGGCTTCTTGCCTGTAGCAGGCCGTTGTAAATGGCTTTTAACTCGAGAACATTTATGTGGAGACCCGCTTCCTGGAACGACCATTTCCCCTGGAAGTTCCTGCCTTGGGTGACTGCACCCCAGCCCCGGAGACTCGCATCTGTCGTCAGAAGTACCCAATCCAGGATACCGAACCGGCGTCCCTCTAGAAGGTGAGACTCTTGTAGCCACCACAGGAGGGAAATCCTGGCTCTGGGAGATAGACTTATCTTCCGGTGCATGTGCAGGTGAGACCCGGACCATTTGCTCAGCAAGTCCCACTGAAACACCCGGGCATGAAACCTGCCGAACGGAATGGCTTCGTACGTCGCCACCATCTTCCCCAGAACACGTGTACATTGATGGATGGACACAGTCTTCGGCTTCAGAAGTTCCCTGACCAACAACTGCAGTTCTAGAGCCTTTTCTTGTGGAAGAAAAACTCTCTGTAATTCCGTGTCGAGAACCATGCCCAGAAAGGACAGCCGGGTGGTCGGAATCAACTGAGATTTTGGTAAATTTAGCAGCCAACCGTGCTGTCGAAGCACCAACAGCACCAAGTCCACACTCATTAGCAACCTTTCCTTGGACCTCGCCTTTATCAGGAGATCGTCCAAGTACGGGATAATTGAAACCCCCTGCTTGCGAAGGAGAACCATCATTTCCGCCATGACCTTGGTGAACACTCTCGGGGCCGTGGAAAGGCCAAACGGCAACGTTTGAATTTGGTAATGAGAGTCCTGTATCGCAAACCTGAGGAAGGCCTGATGCGAAGGAAATATCGGGACGTGTAAGTAGGCATCCTTTATGTCGACTGACGCCATACAATCCCCCCCTTCTAGGCTGGAAATCACAGCTCGAAGAGATTCCATCTTGGACTTGAAAACTTTCAAGTATGGATTGAGGGATTTTAGATTCAGAATCGGTCTGACCGAACCGTCCGGTTTTGGCACCACAAATAGGCTCGAATAGAACCCCTCCCCCCGTTGTGACGGGGGAACTGGAACAATGACCTTCTGATGACACAATTTTTGTATCGCTGCCAACACCAGCTCCCTGTCCGGAAGAGACGCTGGTAAGGGCGAAACGAAAAACCGGTGAGGGGGCACCTCCCGAAACTCCAGCTTGTATCCCTGAGATACAATCTCTAGGACCCAAGGATCGAGGCCTGAACGAATCCAGACCTGACTGAAGACTCGGAGACGCCCCCCCCCCCACCGGTCCGGACTCCCCCAGGGAAGCCCCAACGTCATGCGGTGGACTTGGTAGAGACAGGGGAGGACTTTTGGTCCTGGGCGCCTGACACGGCAGGCGACTTCCTACCCCTTCCTTTACCCTTTGAAGCGAGGAAGGACGAACCCTTTCCACGCCTGTATTTATTAGGACGAAAGGACTGCATCTGCTGATGCGGTGCCTTTTTGTGCTGTGTGGGAACATAGGGAAGAAAAGAGGACTTACCTGCCGTCGCGGTAGAGACCAGGTCCGCCAAGCCGTCCCCAAACAAGACATTACCTTTGAAGGGTAAAGCTTCCATAGCTCTCTTGGAGTCGGCATCAGCATTCCATTGATGGATCCACAATGCCCTCCTAGCCGATGTTGACATGGCATTGGCTCTTGATCCCAAAAGACAAACATCCCTCGCCGCATCCTTCAGGTAATCTGCAGCGTCCTTGATATAACCAAGAGTCAGAAGAACATTATCTTTTTCAAGGGTATCCATGTCAGTGGCCAAATTCTCGGCCCATTTAGCAATAGCACTACTCACCCACACCGACGCCACTGCAGGTCTGAGCAATGCGCCTGTATTAGCGAAAATGGACTTCAGACACGTCTCCAGCTTGCGATCCGCCGGATCCTTGAGAGCTGCCGTGTCCGGAGACGGAAGCGCCACCTTCTTAGACAAACGAGATAGAGCTTTGTCAACATTTGGAGACGACTCCCATATTTCCCTGTCATCAGAGGGGAAAGGATACGCCATGTAAATCCTCTTGGGAATCTGCCACCTCTTATCCGGCGACTCCCAAGTCTTTTCACAAAGAGTATTCATTTCATGAGAGGGGGGAAATTTCACTTCAGGTTTTTTCCCTTTGAACAAACAAATCCTTGTTTCCTGCACCGTAGGTTCATCAGAAATGTGTAAAACATCCTTTATAGCCACAATCATGTACTGAATACTCTTTACTAAACGCGGATGCAAAGCCGCCCTTTAGAAAAATCGACCCCAGAGTCAGAGTCGGTATCAGTATCTGCCACCTGAGTAAACGGCCGCTTCTGCGAGCCCGATGGGGTCTGTACCTGAGATAAAGCCTCCTCTATGGACTTTTTCCACACCTGCGTCTGTGACTCAGACTTATCTAACCTCTTAGATAACGAAGCTACATTCGTATTGATTGTAGTTAATAACGTGAGTAAATCAGGTGTCGGCTGCGCCGACAGACCCAAATCCAGACCCACAACTTCACCCCCTACAAGCTCCTCCGGTGAATCACATTCAGCCTCCGACATGTCGACACAATTGATCGACACAGCGACACACACACAAAATGCCTCAGCTAGGGGACAGGCCTATAGTAAAGCCCAGAGAGAGACCCAGAGGTAGTATGCCAGCTCACACCCCAGCGCCTATATATCCCTATAGGGGATATATAATACCAGCGCTGCTAGAATAAACTAATGCACCACACTGCGCCCCCCCCCCCCCTGAGAGATCTCCCCGTTACTTGCGTGGAGCGATGGAGGTAGGCCCAGCGTCTCCTTGCCACCGCGTGGAGGAGAGGAAGATGGCGCCGTGAGCCGCGCGCTAAGCTCCGCTCCTTCCCGACGGGCTTCAGCGCGCCTGATTTGAAAATGCCGGCGGGGGCCAATGAACGGTGCCGAGGCACCGACAGTGCTTCTGCCGGCTACCCGGACCCCAGTGACCTGCTGCCCAGGGCGCCCCCCCCCCAGCACCCTGCACCCTGCGAGTGCCATCCGCGATGTGTGTGGGAGCATGTAGCGCAGCGTCTCCGCTGCGCTGTACCTGGTCACCGAAGTCTTCTGCCGTCCTGAAGTCTTCTGATCTTCTCATACTTACCCGACTTCTTTCTTCTGGCTTCTGTGAGGGGGTGACGGCGTGGCTCCGGGAACAAGCAGCTAGGCGCACCAAGTGATCGAACCCTCTGGAGCTAATGGTGTCCAGTAGCCGAGAAGCAGAGCCCTTAAACTAAGAAGAAGTAGGTCTGCTTCTCTCCCCTCACTCCCACGCTGCAGGGAGCCTGTAGCCAGCAGGTCTCCCTGAAAATAAAAAACCTAACAAAAAGTCTTTTCCAGAGAAACTCAGGAGAGCTCCCCTGTGAGTGTCCAGTCAGTCCTGGGCACAAAGTCTAACTGAGGTCTGGAGAAGGGGCATAGAGGGAGGAGCCAGTTCACACCCAGTCTTAAGTATTTTCAGTGTGCCCAAGCTCCTGCGGATCCCGTCTATACCCCATTGTCCTTTTGGAGTCCCCAGCATCCTCTAGGACGTAAGAGAAATAATGCAAATCGAGTCATTTTAGCCCCGCCCCATTCCCGCGGACCCGCGAATCGCTGCGTTTTCTGATGTGGGGGCCGGGCTTGATGATGTCACAGTCCGAAGACTCCTACAGCGTCTATTCTCCTGCTTCTCCCGGAGGAGAAATCAAATGTAGGCAAGTACGGAAGTCACAGAGAGTGGCAGGAGCATCTATAGTGCAGTAGAAGCTGGCAATCCATGATAATAGGTCTGGGGATCTAGTTGCTGTTCATTGCATATACTATATAACGACATAAAGCTGCTTTAATGGAACAAATTCCAATTTTCCACCATTGCTGTAGCTAATTACTTTTCTGAATTGGGGTTATTCATTTTGAAAAACAGGATACAAATGTTTCCCTCTGGAACCATAACTAGCTTGCAAAGAAACCATAGTCAGAAATTACAATTAGAAATACTACACAAATAGTCTGGCTGCAGTCTTCATGATATATATACAGTAACAGAATAACATGAGTCAATGCTGGAACAGCCTTCATTGAAGCATTTCCCTTAATGTATTTGTTTACTAACAGTTATTTATATAGCGCACACATATTCTACAGTACTTACAGAGAATATTACAGGGCCGTAACTTGGTGTGTGCGGAGTGTGCCTCCGCACATAGCGCTGCAGGGTAGGTGGCGCTGTTGGCGGCACTTGTCAATTATCTGTTTTCATTTCTTTGACTTGCAGCTTCCCCCTTTTTGAAGCCCTGCATCTCCTGACCACCGGTCTCCTACCCTGACCACTTCTATTGCTAATACCAATACAACATTCATGAACTTAACTTGAGAGCTCTTTGTTATTCAGTCACATTGTCCTTTATTACATTTCAAGATGCTGACATACGTGGGATTTAATCCCATTGCCTGTGGCATTGCAGTCAGACACTCTGTTCATTGAGCCATCTGCCCTTGCATAGAAAGGTAGAGAATTCTAGGCTAGAGAATTCTAACTATTCAAAGCTTACCTTGTACTTTGTGAAAAAATGATCAGCATTGCAGCTGAGAAGAGTAGTGTGTGGCTGCAAGGGATTGGATGTGTGGCTGTACACTACATAGACCTGCTCAATTGCAATGCTGATTTTTTTTTTACACAGTACCAGTAGCTTCATATAGTGCTCATAGTTTTGATGCAGGTTCAAATAGCTCAATGAGTAGGGTATCGGTCTGGAATGCAACAGGTTATAGGTTTGAATCCTGGGTATGGCAGTACATTGAAATGTGTTAAGGGTATTGTAACAACAATACAGACACGACAATGGTATTGTTGTGTCCAAATCCATTTTCTTGCAGTGTATTATATATAATGTGGGAAGGGGCATCATAGCATGGGCTTTCTCTGGGATCAGTTTTGTCATGCCCTTCCCTACGAGACATGCACCTTATGTCCCTACTGTAAAAATGGGGGGAGGGGGCGCCAATTCTCTCTCTGCCACAGAGCACCAAAAAGTCTAGTTACGGCACTGGTCATTCACGTTATTCCCTGCCCCAGTGGAGCTTACAATCTTTATTACTTTCCATATGTATACTGTACACACCAGTGGCGGAACTAGCGAGCGGTGGGCCCAGGTGCGACAAAATGCTTTGCCCCCCCCCCCCCCCCCCCACATCCCATCCAAGTCCACCCCCTCACCCCTGGAGAGGATCTGGTGAGGGGGACCTGCTCAGGGCCAGAGAAATGGATACCTAGCAACAGTGCCGTAACTAGACATTTTAGCACTGTGTGCAAGAAACGGCATCGGAGCCCCACCCCTGCATGCAAAACAGGGGCAGTGCGCGCCGTGGGCGCGCGCAAAAATACATAGTGGCGTGGCTTCGTGGGGAAGGGGTGTGGCCACAAAATACCAATTCATTAAACGGTGCACAGTAGTCTCCATTCTTCAAATTACGCCGCACAGTAGCACCACTACACCAGGTAGAGACCCTTTTACACCTTACAGCGGACAGATTCCTCTTTTTACACATTACGGCAGACAGCGTCCCCCTTTTAGCACATTACGGCAGACAGCGTCCCCCTTTTTACACATTACGGCAGACAGCGTGCACTTTTTACACATAATGGCAGACAGCGTCCCCTTTTTACACATAATGGCAGACAGCGTGCCCTTGTTACACATAGCGGCAGACAGCGTACACTTTTTACACATAACGGCAGACAGCGTGCCCTTGTTAAACATAGCGGCAGACAGCGTACACTTTTTACACATAACGGCAGACAGCGTCCCCCTTTTTACACATTACGGCAGACAGCGTGCACTTTTTACACATAACGGCAGACAGCGTCCCCTTTTTACACATTATGGCAGACAGCGTGCCCTTGTTACACATTACGGCAGACAGCGTCCCCCTTTTTACACATTACGGCAGGCAGATTCCCCCTTTTTACACATAGCGGCAGGCAGATTCCCCATTTTTACACATTGCGACAGGCAGTCCCCCGTTTTTACACATTGCGGCAGGCAGATTCCCCATTTTTACACATTGCGGCAGGCAGATTCCCCCTTTTTACACATTGCGGCAGGCAGATTCCCCCTTTTTACACATTACGGCAGGCAGATTCCCGCTTTTTACACATAGCGGCAGGCAGATTCCCCATTTTTACACATAGCGGCAGGCAGTCCCCCCTTTTTACACATTGCGGCAGGCAGATTCCCCCTTTTTTACACATTGCGAGAGGAGAGGATCTGGTGAGGGGGACCTGCTCAGGGCCAGAGAAATGGATACCTAGCAACAGTGCCGTAACTAGACATTTTAGCACTGTGTGCAAGAAACGGCATCGGAGCCCCACCCCTGCATGCAAAACAGGGGCAGTGCGCGCCGTGGGCGCGCGCAAAAATACATAGTGGCGTGGCTTCGTGGGGAAGGGGTGTGGCCACAAAATACCAATTCATTAAACGGTGCACAGTAGTCTCCATTCTTCAAATTACGCCGCACAGTAGCACCACTACACCAGGTAGAGACCCTTTTACACCTTACAGCGGACAGATTCCTCTTTTTACACATTACGGCAGACAGCGTCCCCCTTTTAGCACATTACGGCAGACAGCGTCCCCCTTTTTACACATTACGGCAGACAGCGTGCACTTTTTACACATAATGGCAGACAGCGTCCCCTTTTTACACATAATGGCAGACAGCGTGCCCTTGTTACACATAGCGGCAGACAGCGTACACTTTTTACACATAACGGCAGACAGCGTGCCCTTGTTAAACATAGCGGCAGACAGCGTACACTTTTTACACATAACGGCAGACAGCGTCCCCCTTTTTACACATTACGGCAGACAGCGTGCACTTTTTACACATAACGGCAGACAGCGTCCCCTTTTTACACATTATGGCAGACAGCGTGCCCTTGTTACACATTACGGCAGACAGCGTCCCCCTTTTTACACATTACGGCAGGCAGATTCCCCCTTTTTACACATAGCGGCAGGCAGATTCCCCATTTTTACACATTGCGACAGGCAGTCCCCCGTTTTTACACATTGCGGCAGGCAGATTCCCCATTTTTACACATTGCGGCAGGCAGATTCCCCCTTTTTACACATTGCGGCAGGCAGTCCCCCTTTTTACACATTACGGCAGGCAGATTCCCGCTTTTTACACATAGCGGCAGGCAGATTCCCCATTTTTACACATAGCGGCAGGCAGTCCCCCCTTTTTACACATTGCGGCAGGCAGATTCCCCCTTTTTTACACATTGCGGCAGGCAGTCCCCCGTTTTTACACATTGCGGCAGGCAGATTCCCCCTTTTTACACATTGCGGCAGGCAGTCCCCCATTTTTACGCATTGCGGCAGGCAGTCCCCCGTTTTTACATATTGCGGCAGGCAGTCCCCCGTTTTTACACATTGCGGCAGGCAGTCCCCCATTTTTACACATAGCGGCAGGCAGTCCCAACAAAGAAAGAAAGAAAGAAAGAGACAGAAAGAAAGAAGAATTATACTTACCCTCTCCGCTGGCTCAGGCTCCTCGGTGCAGCGTCAGACGATTCCCGGGCAGTAGAGAAGGAGGAGCAGGGAGGTGGAGGAGGGAGCCGCAGCAGCGCTGTGTCATTGGTGGAGGCGCTGCTGCTGCTGCCCCTCTGCTTCACTATAGGCTGTTCTCGGAAGACAGCCTATAGTGGAGCAGAGGGGCAGCAGCAGCAGCGCATCCACCAGTAGTAAAGCGCTGCTGCGGCTCCCTCCTTCGGCACCCTCCTCCTCCTTCTCCCCCGTACCGCTGCTCCTCTGCTCTCTCCGGGCGGCTGTGTGCTGCGGGCAGCGGTTGCCCGCAGCACGCAGCGGCATGTAATGAGTCAGTTTGACTCATTACATGCTTTGGGCCCCTGGACAGAGGCGGGCCCCAGTGCAACGCACTTGTTGCACTGGCGGTAGTTCTGCCTCTGGTACACACATATACGCTATGATTATTTGCTTTATTTTGCCAGAATCTAATTAAACTGCCAGTATGTTTTTGGATTGTGGGAGGAAACTGGATTACCTGGAGAAAAGCCACACAAGCACGGGAACAATTTAAGGGAGATGTATGAAGAGGTGATAAGTGTCAAATGCTCTATAATCAGAGCTCTGTGACACTTACAACTAACCTTGGCATGTATGAAAGCAGATAATGTAAAGAAAAATCACTTTTCTTTACAGTATCTGCCAACATCTAACAGTTTCACCCTCTCCATACTATTGTACATTGAGGGTTATTCAGGTTTCTTAGCAAACCAAAAAAGTAAGCAATTAGACAAAATCATGTTGCACTGTAGGTGGGGCAGATGTAACATGTGTAGAGAGAGTTAGCTTTGGGTGGGTTATATTGTTTCTGTGCATAGTAAATACTGCTTCATTTCTACACTGCAATTTAGATTTCAGTTTGAACACATCCCACCCAAATCTAATCTCTCTGCACATGTTACATCTGCCCCAACTGCAGTGCAACATGGTTTTGCCCAGTTCCTTGCTTATTTGGTTTGCTAACAAACCTGAATAAGGCACATTGGCTGCTTATCGTTTTTTCACATATCATCATACCCAGAGGAGCCAGCCAGGAGGTCAGACTAGGCTGATGTGCTGTGGGCTCTGGCATCGATTGCTAGAGAGGGAACAGTTTTTACTCTCCCACTGCGGCAGAAGAGATGCTAACACATCTCCTTGGTACTGCTTCCTGCTTTGCCTCAGTAAAAAAGCAAAGCAGGAAGAGCTATAGCGGCACGATCCATTCCTATAATACGTCTCCCCCATAGTGCTGATTCAGCAATACTAACCGCTACACCATAGGTTCTCAAACTCGGTCCTCAGGACCCCACACAGTGCGTGTTTTGCAGGTAACCCAGCAGGTGCACGGGTGTATTAATTACTAGAGATGAGCGGGTTCGGTTCCTCGGAATCCGAACCCGCCCGAACTTCAGCTTTTTTCTCACGGGTCCGAGCGACTCGGATCCTCCCGCCTTGCTCGGTTAACCCGAGCGCGCCCGAACGTCATCATCCCGCTGTCGGATTCTCGCGAGACTCGGATTCTATATAAGGAGCCGCGCGTCGCCGCCATTTTCACACGTGCATTGAGATTGATAGGGAGAGGACGTGGCTGGCGTCCTCTCCGTTTATAGAGAAGAGACTAGAGTAGAGAGAGACACAGTATTTAGTAATTTTGGGGAGCATTTTTAGGAGTACTACTACTTGCTGAAGTGTAGTGTGACTGTATATGTATATCTGACTTGTGGGGGAGACAGTGGGGAGCAGTTAGAGTCTGAGAGCAGGAGTACATATTTTAACGTACAGTGCACACTTTTGCTGCCAGAGTGCCAGCCACACTGCCATTGTGACCACACTGACCACCAGTATATTGTGATTGTCTGCTTAGGAGTACTACTTGCAAGTTGCTGATAGTGTGACCAGTGACCTGACCACCAGTTTAATTAATCACCACCAGTTTAATATATATATATAATTGTATATATATATAATTGTATACCACCTACCCGTGTTTTTTTTTTTTTTCTTTCTTCTTGATACATACTATAGTAGCTTACTGTAGCAGTCTGCGGTGCTGAGCTGACAGTGTCCATCAGGTCCGTCATCAGTCATTACATAATAAATATATATACCTGTCCGGCTGCAGTACTAGTGTAGTGATATTATATATATATATATATATATATATTAATTTCATCTCATTATCATCCAGTCTATATTAGCAGCAGACACAGTACGGTAGTCCACGGCTGTAGCTACCTCTGTGTCGGCAATCGCTCGTCCATCCATAATTGTATACCACCTACCCGTGTTTTTTTTTTTCTTTCTTCTTGATACATACTACTATAGTAGCTTACTGTAGCAGTCTGCGGTGCTGAGCTGACAGTGTCCAGCAGGTCCGTCATTACATAATAAATATATATACCTGTCCGGCTGCAGTACTAGTGATATTATATATATATATATATTAATTTCATCTCATTATCATCCAGTCTATATTAGCAGCAGACACAGTACGGTAGTCCACGGCTGTAGCTACCTATGTGTTGGCAGTCGCTCGTCCATCCATAATTGTATACCACCTACCCGTGTTTTTTTTTTTTTCTTTCTTCTTGATACATACTACTATAGTAGCTTACTGTAGCAGTCTGCGGTGCTGAGCTGACAGTGTCCAGCAGGTCCGTCATTACATAATAAATATATATACCTGTCCGGCTGCAGTACTAGTGATATTATATATATATATATATATTAATTTCATCTCATTATCATCCAGTCTATATTAGCAGCAGACACAGTACGGTAGTCCACGGCTGTAGCTACCTCTGTGTCGGCAGTCGCTCGTCCATCCATAATTGTATACCACCTACCCGTGGTTTTTTTTTTTCTTTCTTCTTGATACATACTACTATAGTAGCTTACTGTAGCAGTCTGCGGTGCTGAGCTGACAGTGTCCAGCAGGTCCGTCATTACATAATAAATATATATACCTGTCCGGCTGCAGTACTAGTGATATTATATATATATATATATATATATTAATTTCATCTCATTATCATCCAGTCTATATTAGCAGCAGACACAGTACGGTAGTCCACGGCTGTAGCTACCTCTGTGTCGGCAGTCGCTCGTCCATCCATAATTGTATACTAGTATCCATCCATCTCCATTGTTTACCTGAGGTGCCTTTTAGTTGTGCCTATTAAAATATGGAGAACAAAAATGTTGAGGTTCCAAAAATAGGGAAAGATCAAGATCCACTTCCACCTCGTGCTGAAGCTGCTGCCACTAGTCATGGCCGAGACGATGAAATGCCATCAACGTCGTCTGCCAAGGCCGATGCCCAATGTCTTAGTACAGAGCATGTAAAATCCAAAACACCAAATATCAGTAAAAAAAGGACTCAAAAATCTAAAATAAAATTGTCGGAGGAGAAGCGTAAACTTGCCAATATGCCATTTACCACACGGAGTGGCAAGGAACGGCTGAGGCCCTGGCCTATGTTCATGGCTAGTGGTTCAGCTTCACATGAGGATGGAACCACTCAGCCTCTCGCTAGAAAAATGAAAAGACTCAAGCTGGCAAAAGCACCGCAAAGAACTGTGCGTTCTTCGAAATCCCAAATCCACAAGGAGAGTCCAATTGTGTCGGTTGCGATGCCTGACCTTCCCAACACTGGACGTGAAGAGCATGCGCCTTCCACCATTTGCACGCCCCCTGCAAGTGCTGGAAGGAGCACCCGCAGTCCAGTTCCTGATAGTCAGATTGAAGATGTCAGTGTTGAAGTACACCAGGATGAGGAGGATATGGGTGTTGCTGGCGCTGGGGAGGAAATTGACAAGGAGGATTCTGATGGTGAGGTGGTTTGTTTAAGTCAGGCACCCGGGGAGACACCTGTTGTCCGTGGGAGGAATATGGCCGTTGACATGCCTGGTGAAAATACCAAAAAAATCAGCTCTCCGGTGTGGAAGTATTTCACCAGAAATGCGGACAACATTTGTCAAGCCGTGTGTTGCCTTTGTCAAGCTGTAATAAGTAGGGGTAAGGACGTTAACCACCTCGGAACATCCTCCCTTATACGTCACCTGCAGCGCATTCATAATAAGTCAGTGACAAGTTCAAAAACTTTGGGCGACAGCGGAAGCAGTCCACTGACCAGTAAATCCCTTCCTCTTGTAACCAAGCTCACGCAAACCACCCCACCAACTCCCTCAGTGTCAATTTCCTCCTTCCCCAGGAATGCCAATAGTCCTGCAGGCCATGTCACTGGCAATTCTGACGAGTCCTCTCCTGCCTGGGATTCCTCCGATGCATCCTTGCGTGTAACGCCTACTGCTGCTGGCGCTGCTGTTGTTGCTGCTGGGAGTCGATGGTCATCCCAGAGGGGAAGTCGTAAGCCCACTTTTACTACTTCCACCAAGCAATTGACTGTCCAACAGTCCTTTGCGAGGAAGATGAAATATCACAGCAGTCATCCTGTTGCAAAGCGGATAACTGAGGCCTTGACTACTATTAGAAGGAAGGGAGAGAAAGAAGGCTCTTGTGTGGGCGCACTCTTGAAAGGAAAGGAAAATTCCTATGACATATAGGAAGAAATACTTAAAACATAACTTTTAATGTTTGTAATAAAAATACCCATATAAATGGTCCATATCAAAGAGAAAATGTGATGATTAGAATTAATAAAATGTTCTGGTCTGTTTAATCACACTTGGTAATTGGAATGGTTGTAGACATGGATTGGTCTTACCCCCAATTCCCCTGACCAGCACAGAATATCTGTGTTAATAGAACCAGGGAGTGATCATAAGAGTTATTAAATAAGTAAAACCCACTTGGGCTACTTGATTCAAAATTGGTTAGTCTCCTGCATTCAAATGAGCTGGACTTTCTGACGTAAGCCACAAAAATTAGTATTAAGCCTCAAAAAGAAAAGGAGAAGGGGGGAAAAGGAGAATTAGTGGTGATGCTGCTGTTGGTATTGCAAACACATGTGGAGGGAAATGGTCCCAACTCTACAACACCGGGTATTCGCAGGAAGTCTCCTCTCCTGGTACTGACCCGGCCCAACGCTGTTTGGCTTCCAAGATCGGACGAGATCGGGCATTGGCAGCGTGGTATGATAGTAGAGAATTTTTTGGATTGCACCAATGAGAGTGCACCTATGTAGGAAACAGAAGAAAGAGGAAAAAAAGGGGAGACAGAAAGAAAGAACGAGAAAAGAAGAAATGAAAATAGTTTAGAGGAGAAAAGAAATGAATCAGTGTAGCGTAATTGATGGATCTGCTTTCTGCGTTAGACACAGCTCAACAATTCCCACTTGGGTGGTATTGTGTTCCGTGAATCGCAGATGAGAGTCCATGAAGTAATAGTGAAGTATGAGCAAGAGATATGAAAGATATGCTGGGTTGAACTGTCAAAAAATTAAGCATTAATTTAGAAAATCACATTGGTATTTAACGTGCATATTTAGGATAAAGTTTAGAAGTTCAAAGAGTATGCTGAGGCTCACGATGAGTAAGATAATTATCAGACAAAATACTGGCCTCTGCTTGAAAAAAGTATTTCTTAGTAGTATGAATACTTTAACAGATATTGATTTTGGAAAAATAAGGGAAGAAGAAAAGGGATGAAAAGACAATTTGGGCTGTATTTATTAGACAGTGGTGCTGTAGCAAAGAGCTATGTGTGTGCTGCATAAGTCCAAATGACATGGAATAACATGCAACAGATAAATATAAAGCGCATCAAGAGTTGCGGTCTGTGCAGAATATCCACAGAACGGCAGTGGAACTCTGATAGGAATACACAGATCTAAACATTTGCTGTATAATCAAGCATATTAATAGATGCTCTTAATGTGTTGTTGTCTGTGCACACTATATACAGAGCAGAGCACCAATAGGTCCAATCGGATGTGATGGAAGCTTAATGCCCATCAAAAGGTTGCCGTCTGTGCCAAGTATGCATAGGACAGCGGCAGGCTTGTAGTCAATAGCACTATCTGCCAAAAAATATATCTACGTATGCTACATGGCTGTTAGCATGCTGTCTAATGAAACATAAGTAGTAAATACGAAAGGGTGTGTTGCTGTCTGTGCAAGATGTGCACAGAACAGCTGTAGGCTTACGGTCACCAAAATTGGAGAAAGAAGGCAGGTTAGGGCAGTGTCATGTGCCCAGGCAGGAGCTGAGAAATCACTCCGTGTGTGGTCCCCTTCTCGGAAAACGCGTTTCGCCCTGACGGGCTTGTTCACTTCCGGAAGTGAACAAGCCCGTCAGGGCGAAACGCGTTTTCCGAGAAGGGGACCACACACGGAGTGATTTCTCAGCTCCTGCCTGGGCACATGACACTGCCCTAACCTGCCTTCTTTCTCCAATTTTGGTGACCGTAAGCCTACAGCTGTTCTGTGCACATCTTGCACAGACAGCAACACACCCTTTCGTATTTACTACTTATGTTTCATTAGACAGCATGCTAACAGCCATGTAGCATACGTAGATATATTTTTTGGCAGATAGTGCTATTGACTACAAGCCTGCCGCTGTCCTATGCATACTTGGCACAGACGGCAACCTTTTGATGGGCATTAAGCTTCCATCACATCCGATTGGACCTATTGGTGCTCTGCTCTGTATATAGTGTGCACAGACAACAACACATTAAGAGCATCTATTAATATGCTTGATTATACAGCAAATGTTTAGATCTGTGTATTCCTATCAGAGTTCCACTGCCGTTCTGTGGATATTCTGCACAGACCGCAACTCTTGATGCGCTTTATATTTATCTGTTGCATGTTATTCCATGTCATTTGGACTTATGCAGCACACACATAGCTCTTTGCTACAGCACCACTGTCTAATAAATACAGCCCAAATTGTCTTTTCATCCCTTTTCTTCTTCCCTTATTTTTCCAAAATCAATATCTGTTAAAGTATTCATACTACTAAGAAATACTTTTTTCAAGCAGAGGCCAGTATTTTGTCTGATAATTATCTTACTCATCGTGAGCCTCAGCATACTCTTTGAACTTCTAAACTTTATCCTAAATATGCACGTTAAATACCAATGTGATTTTCTAAATTAATGCTTAATTTTTTGACAGTTCAACCCAGCATATCTTTCATATCTCTTGCTCATACTTCACTATTACTTCATGGACTCTCATCTGCGATTCACGGAACACAATACCACCCAAGTGGGAATTGTTGAGCTGTGTCTAACGCAGAAAGCAGATCCATCAATTACGCTACACTGATTCATTTCTTTTCTCCTCTAAACTATTTTCATTTCTTCTTTTCTCGTTCTTTCTTTCTGTCTCCCCTTTTTTTCCTCTTTCTTCTGTTTCCTACATAGGTGCACTCTCATTGGTGCAATCCAAAAAATTCTCTACTATCATACCACGCTGCCAATGCCCGATCTCGTCCGATCTTGGAAGCCAAACAGCGTTGGGCCGGGTCAGTACCAGGAGAGGAGACTTCCTGCGAATACCCGGTGTTGTAGAGTTGGGACCATTTCCCTCCACATGTGTTTGCAATACCAACAGCAGCATCACCACTAATTCTCCTTTTCCCCCCTTCTCCTTTTCTTTTTGAGGCTTAATACTAATTTTTGTGGCTTACGTCAGAAAGTCCAGCTCATTTGAATGCAGGAGACTAACCAATTTTGAATCAAGTAGCCCAAGTGGGTTTTACTTATTTAATAACTCTTATGATCACTCCCTGGTTCTATTAACACAGATATTCTGTGCTGGTCAGGGGAATTGGGGGTAAGACCAATCCATGTCTACAACCATTCCAATTACCAAGTGTGATTAAACAGACCAGAACATTTTATTAATTCTAATCATCACATTTTCTCTTTGATATGGATCATTTATATGGGTATTTTTATTACAAACATTAAAAGTTATGTTTTAAGTATTTCTTCCTATATGTCATAGGAATTTTCCTTTCCTTTCAAGAGTGCGCCCACACAAGAGCCTTCTTTCTCTCCCTTCCTTCTAGTACATGTACTCTCTGGCTCTGGGCGCACCACCAAGCAGGACAACGTTATTTATCGAAGTAAAAGACATAGTCTTCTCTTCTTTTTTCCTATTTTGGAGTGCTTTATTGTCCAAATGTTGGTTCCACATTATTAAAACAGTATTACTTTACCAGTGCCCGATCGCCCTTTGTCTAGTCTAAGCCTTGACAACTATGTTGGTGTTAGACGTGCGTCCGGTATCCGCCGTTAGTTCACAGGGAACTAGACAATTTCTTGAGGTAGTGTGCCCCCGTTACCAAATACCATCTAGGTTCCACTTCTCTAGGCAGGCGATACCGAGAATGTACACGGACGTCAGAAAAAGACTCACCAGTGTCCTAAAAAATGCAGTTGTACCCAATGTCCACTTAACCACGGACATGTGGACAAGTGGAGCAGGGCAGGGTCAGGACTATATGACTGTGACAGCCCACTGGGTAGATGTATGGACTCCCGCCGCAAGAACAGCAGTGGCGGCACCAGTAGCAGCATCTCGCAAACGCCAACTCTTTCCTAGGCAGGCTACGCTTTGTATCACCGGTTTCCAGAATACGCACACAGCTGAAAACCTCTTACGGCAACTGAGGAAGATCATCGCGGAATGGCTTACCCCAATTGGACTCTCCTGTGGATTTGTGGCATCGGACAACGCCAGCAATATTGTGTGTGCATTAAATATGGGCAAATTCCAGCACGTCCCATGTTTTGCACATACCTTGAATTTGGTGGTGCAGAATTTTTTTAAAAACGACAGGGGCGTGCAAGAGATGCTGTCAGTGGCCAGAAGAATTGCGGGACACTTTCGGCGTACAGGCACCACGTACAGAAGACTGGAGCACCACCAAAAACGCCTGAACCTGCCCTGCCATCATCTGAAGCAAGAAGTGGTAACGAGGTGGAATTCAACCCTATATATGCTTCAGAGGTTGGAGGAGCAGCAAAAGGCCATTCAAGCCTATACAATTGAGCACGATATAGGAGGTGGAATGTACCTGTCTCAAGCGCAGTGGAGAATGATTTCAACGTTGTGCAAGGTTCTGCAACCTTTTGAACTTGCCACACGTGAAGTCAGTTCAGACACTGCCAGCCTGAGTCAGGTCATTCCCCTCATCAGGCTTTTGCAGAAGAAGCTGGAGGCATTGAAGGAGGAGCTAAAAGGGAGCGATTCCGCTAGGCATGTGGGACTTGTGGATGGAGCCCTTAATTCGCTTAACAAGGATTCACGGGTGGTCAATCTGTTGAAATCAGAGCACTACATTTTGGCCACCGTGCTCGATCCTAGATTTAAAACCTACCTTGGATCTCTCTTTCCGGCACACACAAGTCTGCTGGGGTTCAAAGACCTGCTGGTGACAAAATTGTCAAGTCAAGCGGAACGCGACCTGTCAACATCTCCCACTTCACATTCTCCCGCAACTGGGGGTGCGAGGAAAAGGCTCAGAATTCCGAGCCCACCCGCTGGCGGTGATGCAGGGCAGTCTGGAGCGACTGCTGATGCTGACATCTGGTCCGGACTGAAGGACCTGACAACGATTACGGACATGTCGTCTACTGTCACTGCATATGATTCTCTCACCATTGAAAGAATGGTGGAGGATTATATGAGTGACCGCATCCAAGTAGGCACGTCAGACAGTCCGTACTTATACTGGCAGGAAAAAGAGGCAATTTGGAGGCCCTTGCACAAACTGGCTTTATTCTACCTAAGTTGCCCTCCCACAAGTGTGTACTCCGAAAGAGTGTTTAGTGCCGCCGCTCACCTTGTCAGCAATCGGCGTACGAGGTTACTTCCAGAAAATGTGGAGAAGATGATGTTCATTAAAATGAATTATAATCAATTCCTCCGTGGAGACATTGACCAGCAGCAATTGCCTCCACAAAGTACACAGGGAGCTGAGATGGTGGATTCCAGTGGGGACGAATTGATAATCTGTGAGGAGCGGGATGTACACGGTGATATATCGGAGGATGATGATGAGGTGGACATCTTGCCTCTGTAGAGCCAGTTTGTGCAAGGAGAGATTAATTGCTTCTTTTTCGGTGGGGGTCCAAACCAACCCGTCATTTCAGTCACAGTCGTGTGGCAGACCCTGTCACTGAAATGATGGGTTGGTTAAAGTGTGCATGTCCTGTTTATACAACATAAGGGTGGGTGGGAGGGCCCAAGGACAATTCCATCTTGCACCTCTTTTTTCTTTCATTTTTATTTGCGTCATGTGCTGTTTGGGGAGTGTTTTTTGGAAGGGCCATCCTGCGTGACACTGCAGTGCCACTCCTAGATGGGCCAGGTGTTTGTGTCGGCCACTAGGGTCGCTTAGCTTACTCACACAGCTACCTCATTGCGCCTCTTTTTTTCTTCTTTGCGTCATGTGCTGTTTGGGGAGTGTTTTTTGGAAGGGCCATCCTGCGTGACACTGCAGTGCCACTCCTAGATGGGCCAGGTGTTTGTGTCGGCCACTAGGGTCGCTTAGCTTACTCACACAGCTACCTCATTGCGCCTCTTTTTTTCTTCTTTGCGTCATGTGCTGTTTGGGGAGTGTTTTTTGGAAGGGCCATCCTGCGTGATACTGCAGTGCCACTCCTAGATGGGCCAGGTGTTTGTGTCGGCCACTAGGGTCGCTTAGCTTACTCACACAGCTACCTCATTGCGCCTCTTTTTTTCTTCTTTGCGTCATGTGCTGTTTGGGGAGTGTTTTTTGGAAGGGCCATCCTGCGTGACACTGCAGTGCCACTCCTAGATGGGCCAGGTGTTTGTGTCGGCCACTAGGGTCGCTTAGCTTACTCACACAGCTACCTCATTGCGCCTCTTTTTTTCTTCTTTGCGTCATGTGCTGTTTGGGGAGTGTTTTTTGGAAGGGCCATCCTGCGTGACACTGCAGTGCCACTCCTAGATGGGCCAGGTGTTTGTGTCGGCCACTAGGGTCGCTTATCTTACTCACACAGCTACCTCATTGCGCCTCTTTTTTTTCTTTGCGTCATGTGCTGTTTGGGGAGTGTTTTTTGGAAGGGCCATCCTGCGTGACACTGCAGTGCCACTCCAAGATGGGCCAGGTGTTTGTGTCGGCCACTAGGGTCGCTTAGCTTAGTCATCCAGCGACCTCGGTGCAAATTTTAGGACTAAAAATAATATTGTGA